>NC_041380.1:115303493-115415531 GCF_002162155.2 Triticum dicoccoides
CGCGGGCGGCGGCGGCGACTTCGTCCGGCGGCGGCCGGACGAGTCCGGTGGCGGCGGGGCGATTTTTTTAGGGTTTGGACGGGGGAGAGATCCGGATTTGGAGGAGGACCTATTTATAGGCCTAGAGGGAGCTAGGAGTGTCCAAATGAGGTGCGGTTTTCGGCCACGCGATCGTGATCGAACTCTCTAGATGATGGAGCAGGTTTTGGTGGGTTTTGGGCCAAATTGGAGGGGTGTTGGGCTGCAACACACACGAGGCCTTTTCGGTCCCTCGGTTAACCGTTGCAGTATCAAACGAAGTCCAAATGATACGAAACTTGACAGGCGGTCTACCGGTAGTAAACCAAGGCCGCTTGGCAAGTCTCGGTCCAATCCGGAAATGTTTAATCCCCACACACAAAAGAAAGCTAGAAATGACCGGAATGCAAAACGAACAACGGGGAAAATGCTCGGATGCATGAGATGAACACGTATGCAAATGCAATGCACATGATGACATGATATGAGATGCATGACAATGATAACAACACACGGAGAAAAAAACCCGAACCCGAGGAAATAAAATAACTTAACGCCGGAAACGTCAAGAGTTGGAGTACAAATTGGGAAAGTTACATCCGGGGTATTATAACACTCCACCACTACGAAAGGATCTCGTCCCGAGATCTAGGACTGAAAGAACACCGGGTACTCAGAACAGAGGTGATCCTCGCGTTCCCAGGTAGCTTCACGGTCGGAATGGTGTGACCACTTGACTTTGAGGAATTTGATTGACTTATTGCGAGTCTTGCGTTCAGTCTCTTCGAGAATAGCAACTGGGTGCTCATGGTAGGAAAGATCTTCTTGGAGCTCAATGTCCTCGAAGTTGATGGTGCGATCAGGAGTCTTGAAGCACTTTCGGAGTTGAGAGACATGGAACACGTCATGAACATTTGCAAAGTTTGAAGGAAGCTCGAGTTGATAGGCGAGATCGCCTCTCTTGCTGACAATCTTGAAAGGTCCCACGTATCTAGGGGCAAGCTTCCCTTTGATACCGAAGCGACGAGTACCTTTCATAGGAGAGACACGGAGGTAAACATGATCTCCGATCTCGATAGCCAAATCACGGTGCTTACTATCATAGTAGCTCTTCTGGAGGGATTGGGCTGCTTTGAGGTTATCACGAATGACTTTGCACATTTCCTCTGCTTCTGTGATTAAGTCATTTCCGAGAAGCTGACGTTCACCGGTTTCAGACCAATTGAGAGGGGTACGACACTTCCTGCCATCCAGAATTTCAAATGGGGCCTTGCCCGAACTTGCTTGAAAACTGTTGTTGTAGGAGAATTCAGCATAAGGAAGACAATCCTCCCACTTCATGCCGAAGGAGATCACACAAGCCCTGAGCATATCTTCAACAATCTGATTGACACGCTCGACTTGACCTCTAGTTTGAGGATGGAAAGCTGTGCTGAAGCGGATGTTGGTGCCCATGGCCTTCTGAAAAGAATCCCAAAACTTGGAGGTAAAGATGCTGCCACGGTCTGAAGATATCACTTGTGGAATACCGTGCAGAGAGACAATTCGAGAGGTATAGAGTTCCGCCAATTGAGCTGCAGTGATCGACTCTTTGATAGGCAAGTGAGCCACTTTGCTGAGTTTGTCGATGACAACGAATATAGCATCATTGCCACGTTTGGACTTTGGAAACCCAGTCAATAAGTCCATCTCAATGTGGTCAAACTTCCATTCTGGAATGGCAAGAGGTTGGAGGAGACCAGCTGGCCTTTGGTGTTCTGCCTTCACTCTTCTGCAGACATCACATTCATTCATGAACTGAGCAATCTCGCGCTTCATTCGAGTCCACCAATAAGCCTACTTGAGGTCCTGATACATCTTCGTGCTCCCAGGGTGAATGGAGAGGAGAGAATTGTGAGCCTCGTTCATGATCACTTTACGGAGGTCACCTTTGGGTACAACAATACGATCCTCGAAGAAGAGAGTGTCCTTGTCATCAAGGCGGTAGCACTTGTACTTGGGTTGACTCTTGGCAATCCCAATCTTCACCTTTTTCACCATAGCATCAAGGAGCTGGGCTTGGCGAATCTGGTCTTCTAAGGTAGGAGAGACTTGAAGGTTGGCGAGGAAACCTTGAGGAACAACTTGTAGATTAAGTTTGCGGAAAGCTTCACAAAGCTCGGGTTGATAAGGCTTGAGAATCAGACTGTTGCAGTAAGCCTTCC
This sequence comes from Triticum dicoccoides, assembly GCF_002162155.2. NCBI lineage: Eukaryota > Viridiplantae > Streptophyta > Magnoliopsida > Poales > Poaceae > Triticum > Triticum dicoccoides. The sequence goes on from NC_041380.1 coordinate 115,305,716, forward strand.
TGCTCAATGCGTCAGCAATCACATTGGCCTTGCCTGGAGTATACTCGATACTCGGATTATACTCTTGAATCATTTCGACCCATCGAGTTTGCCTGAGGTTGAGATTAGGCTGAGTGAAGATGTACTTGAGACTCTTTTGATCAGTGAAAATGTCCACTTTTCTTCCCAATAAGAGATGTCTCCACGTTAAAAGAGCATGCACAACTGCCTCCAACTCGAGATCATGAGTGGGGTAGTTCTTCTCATTGGGCTTCAACTGGCGAGAGGTATAAGCAACAACTTTCTTCTCTTGCATCAACACTGCGCCAAGACCTTGGAGAGAGGCATCACAAAAGAACTCGTACGGTTTGGATTCATCAGGCGGAGTCAGAACTGGAGCAGTGATCAATTTCTCTTTCAAAGTGTTGAAAGCAATGTCACACTCCGGAGACCAAACGTACTTGATGTGCTTCTGGAGAAGATTAGAGAGAGGCTTCGCGATCTTAGAAAAGTTTTCAACGAATCTTCGGCAGTAGCTTGCGAGACCGAGGAAGCTACGGAGTTGCTTCACGTTCTGAGGAGGTTCCCAATTCACAATTGCAGACACCTTCTCAGGATTCACCGCAATGCCCTTGGTAGAGATGATATGACCAAGATAAAGAACCTCATCGAGCCAACATTCGCACTTGGAGAACTTGGCGTAGAACTGATGTTCTCTGAGCTTATCGAGTACCAAACGCAAGTGCTTGGCATGATCTTCCTTGTTCTTCGAGAAAACCAGGATGTCGTTGAGATAGACCAAAACGAAGTCATTGGTGTAGGCATTGAAGATGAAGTTCATCATGCGAGAGAATGTCGGAGGAGCGTTGATGAGGCCAAAAGACATGACAGTGTATTCATATGAACCATAGATTGTCCTAAAAGCCGTCTTGGGAATATCTTTCTCACGGATTCGAATCTGATGATAACCCATACGGAGATCAAGCTTGGAGAATACTTGGGCACCTTTGAGTTGTTCGAATAGCTCATTGATGTTGGGAAGTGGATATTTGTTCTTGATGGTCTTCTTGTTCAATGGACGGTAATCAACACAGAGTCGGTCCGTTCCATCCTTCTTCTTCACAAAAAGAACACCACAACCCCACATCGAAGAACTAGGCCGGATGAGACCCATTTTCTCTTGAATATCGAGTTGCTTCTTCAGCTCCTTCAACTCTTCAGGTCCGAGCTTGTAAGGACGCTTGCAAACAGGTTCCGTGCCGGGCTCAAGATCAATAACGAATTCAACTGGCCGGTGCGGAGGCATTCCTGGAAGCTCTTCTGGAAAGACGTCTTGATATTCGCAAACGACTGGAATTTGCGAGATAGCATCCAGTTCACCCTTCTCATTGAGAGAAAATAGACGGATAGTATTATCCCAAGCAGCAAAGACAATTACATCCTCAGACGAATGAGTCAATTGAATCTGTCTGGCTGCACAATCAAGCTGAGCCTTGTGCTTAGCAAGCCAATCCATTCCGATGATAAGATCAATATCCGAGTTACCAAGAACCATTGGAGAAGCCAGAAACTTGAAATCACCCATCATGATAGAAATATCCAGAATCTCGTGGTTAGCGAGCAAACATTTACCCAGAGAGACAACTGCTAACGGACTATGCATAACTTGGGAAGTCAACTCATGCTTAGATGCAAAAGGCTTCGAGATGAAACAATGTGATGCACCAGTATCAAAAAGTACTTTTGCGGGAACATCGTTAACAGGAAGGTTACCCATGATGACATCTGACGAATCCTTTGCCTGAGCTGCATTCATCAAGTTGACCTTGGCGTGCTTGGGGTTATGCTTGACCACAACTGTACTTGCCGATCTGACAGGAGGAGGAGGAGGAAGACGCCTCTGGTTGATCCTTCTGTTGGCATAGTGACCCTTCTGTTGGCACTTGTTGCATGTGACCTCTGAAAGGGGACGGTGGTACGGAGCACTCGATCTTGGAGCTTGAGACGAAGTCTTGTTCTAAAAGCCAGGGTTGGGTGGGTGGGAAGATCCACTGCCACCTTTGCTCTTCTGCTGATACGGCTGATGAAACGGAGGAGGAGGAAGCCAATACTTCTGCTGCTTGGCCACTTGAGTAGAAGAAGAAGGAGTAACATCTCTGACTCGCTTCTTGGAAGCATCACACCTCAACTGAGCAGCCTCTTGCTTCAGTGCCATGTTGTAGAACTCATCGTACCTCAAGGGCTCAAAGAGAACAAGAGCAAGCTGGATTTCTTCTCTGAGACCACCCCTGAACTGGTATATCATGCTCTTCTCACCAGGGACGTCCTGCTTAGCAAAGTGGGCGAGCTTCTGGAACAACTTGTTGTAGTCATAGACAGACAAAGAGCCTTGCTTCAGGTTGCGAAATTCCTCACGCTTGCTTTCAACCACGATCTGAGGGATATGGTGAGCTCTGAAATCTTGACGGAATTCATCCCAAGTGATAACACGTCCACCTCTGGAGTCCTTGTACTGCTGGAACCATTCTGCAGTTTGATCTTTGAGTTGGAAGGAAGCGAACTTGACAAAGTCCTCAGGCCTGACGTTACTGCGCTCGAAATGCTTGCACAGATCCACAAGCCAATCGTCAGCATCAGTTGCCTCAACACAATTGCTGAAAGTCTTTGGCTCGTTAGCAAGGAACTGGTTGAGTGTAGCAGAGTGATTCTGATTGTTGCCTTGGTTCCCTTGGTTTCCTTGATTGCGCTCTTGGAGAATTTGCATGATCAACTGTTTGTTTGCATTGGTTGCGGCCATCACAGCTTGCCATGCCTCTGGAGGAGGGGGAGGTGGTGGCGGATCAGGATTCGGAGTCGTGCGCATTGGAGGAGCCATCCTGAAGAGGTTGACATCCATTAGCACATTGATAGACAATTATTGAAGTTGATTCCAATGGAATGAAAATTGCAACATATAGTCTTCACATCTGAACAAAATGAACGAATGCATTCCTCTTGAAATGGTCACATATCCATAAATTGAGAAGCCACTTAGAATTAAGGTAGAGAAATAAATCAACAAGGTACGGATCAAGAACGAATAATTGGTAAGAAATCCCAATCTCAAACCAATATCCATGGAAGAAGAACTAGAGCTACTAGAATTCCCACCTATGAAACTCCCAAACCTTTCCGGTTATGCAATCAGGTGTTGGGGATACAGGGGAAGCATAATACCTCACCCAAATCTAGCAAATCCTACATCCAGCTGTATCCATCCTTCAACACATAACCAAGAAAAACTTCGAAAACCATCTACCTCAACCTTCAAAAAGCATCCGTTATACAAGTTATGGCAATACTCCCAAACTCCCGCCCCAGTACTGGGTGGCGTCGAGGTTATCTCACCAACGAACTGCATAAAAGAGATTTTCGATGTCGGCGTACTAAACTCAGGTATTCCAGAACTGCAGCGATAAAATTATGACGACAACACCTCAGAGCTCAACTGCCCGGGACACTTCCACAAAACCCCTGACAGAAGGCACCAAGACAATGTTCTCATCATAAAGCCATCAGAACGATTCCAAGATACCCACGTGATCCTAATTTTTTTAGTGATATTTGAGAAGAGTAGAGTCAAAACTCTACGTCAGGATGCCTTACCAGAGCGATGAGGAGACTGGGAAGTAAAAAGAATTCCTAACTCTCTGATATATAATTCCTAGATGACTCAAAACATTTTTCTAGACACAACTCAGCCGCTAAAAACGATCAAGCAATGGGGCTCCTAAGGTCGGGGAAGGCTCTGATTACCAACCTGTAACACCCTCGATGTGACTATATCTCCCACGTGCCGAGGCACGACTTAGAGGCATAATCGCATTGAAGGCATATGTCGCAAGTAAGGTAATCTTTACAACATCCCATGTAATATAATAATAAACGGGAGATAACATAGTTGGCTTACACTCGCCACGTCAATCAAGGTACATAATTAACATTACATCAATCAAACACTCATGGCCCGACTATGGCGCCAAAATAAAAGACAACCCAACATGCGACACGGTCCCGATCACCCCCAACTGGGCACCACTACTGATCATCAGGAAAGGAAACATAGTAACGTTGAGAGTCCTCGTCGAACTCCCACTTGAGCTCGAGCACATCACCTGGAGCGGAATCATCAGGCCCTGCAACTGGTGTAATAGTAATTTGTGAGCCACATGGACTCAGCAATCTCACACCCTCGCGATCAAGACTATTTAAGCTTATAGGTAAGGCAAGGTAAAAGTATATGTGGAGCTGCAGCAAGCGACTAGCAAAAAAAATGGTGGCTATCCTGTTCGCAAAAGAGAGCGAGAAAAGGAGGCAAAGCGCGAGCGAGAAACTAGAGAACAACCTGCGCAAGCATTAATCCAACATCGTGTCCACTTCCCGGACTCCGCCGAGAAGAGGCCATCACGGTAACACACACCGTTGATTCATTTTAATTAAGTTAAGGTTCAAGTTATCTACAACCGGACATTACCAAATTCCCATCTGCCCATAACCGCGGGCACGGCTTTTGAAAGTTCAAATCCCTGCAGGGGAGTCCCAACTTAGCCCATGACAAGCTCTCACGGTCAACGAAGGAATAGACCTCCTCCCGAGATGTTCCGATCAGACTCGGTACCTCGGTTCTTCAAGACACTTCGACAGGTTAAAACAAGACCAGCAACACCGCCCGAATGTGCCGACAAATCCCGATAGGAGCTACACATATCTCGTTCTCAGGGCACACTCAAATTGTCCAAACTTCCGGTAGGCCAGCCCAGAGTTGCCCCTGGTGGCCACCGGCGGCTGACGAGGTGGACCAACACTCAGAGGAGCACTGGCCCGGGGGGGGGGGGTTTAAAATAAGATGACCCTCAGGCTCCGGAAATCCAAGGGAAAAAGGGGCTAGGTGGCAAATGGTAAAACCAAGGTTGGGCATTGCTGGAAAAGCTTTAATCAAGACGAACTATCAAGGGGTTCCCATTATAACCCAACCGCGTAAGGAACGCAAAATTCGGGAACATAACACCAATATGACGGAAACTAGGGCGGCAAGAGTGGAACAAAACACTAGGTGAGAGGCCGAGCCTTCCACCCTTTACCAAGTATATAGATGCATTAAAATAACGAGATAATATAATGATATCGCATCAAGTAAATAAATGTTCCAACAAGGAACGGCCTCCAATCTTCACCTGCAACTAGCAACGCTATAAGAGGGGCTGAGCAAAGCGGTAATATAGCCAATCACCGGTTTGCTAGGACATGGTGGGTTAGAGGTTTGACATGGAAATTTGGGAGGCTTGAAAGCAAGTGGTAGGCATCATAGAAATGGCATAGCAAAAGAGCGAGCATCTAGCAAAGCAAAGATAGTAGTGATTTCGAGGGTATGATCATCTAGCCTGCAAAGTTGTCAGAGTTGACTGGATCCTTGAAAGAAAACTCAACGGGCTCCTCGTTAGCGAACTCGTCTCCCGGCTCTACCCAAACAAGACAAACAAGCAACAAGGACACAGTCAACCCCGTGCAAAGCTCAAACAACATGATGCAAAGATGATATGCTATGCGGGATGTGATGTGGGATGCATATGCAAGATGTGACAAGGAATGCATGAACCTGGCCTCAACTTGGAAATCCAAGAGTGCCACTGGAAAGATGAGATGAAATCGCTTGAAAACGATATAAAGAACGCCGGAATCGGGGTTATGGTTTGGAAATGGCAAGCAAAACAAATATGACACCGGTCTGCGATTTACAGCAAGTAGCCATCTAAATGCAATGAGATGAACAAGCTACAACACCCAAACATGGCAACAAAATACATGGCAGGGATGCACTCAAGATGCTTAACAAAAGTCTAGCACTGAGCTACGGCCAATTCATCCATTAACAGGTTCAAACAAGCATGGCAAAAATGCATATGGCAAATAGATTTCAGACTTGGTGAAATTAACACTTGTCTGGAATTTCAGATCAGGTAGCCCTCTTCGGAGCAACAAAACTATATGCTACAGGACCTGAACATGGCAAAGTTAAGCATGGCATGGAGGTACTCAAAGAGCTTAACAAAAGTCCCTTAGTGACCTTGAGCCAAAAGGGATCAGAAAATACAGTTGCAAGCATGTGAACATGGCAAAAACATAATCAGATCACAGACTTAGTGAAAACTGGAGCATGCTGAAAATAGATATCAAGTAGGCATGTTTACGAGCTCGATGCACTCACTACGGAGCAAGTCATGACAAACTAAGCATACACCCATCAAGAATACACAAAATGCAAGCTAGAAATGGCAAGAACAATAGCATAGCATGCACGGATCAACTACAACATCATCGGCAAAATCGCTAACAAGTAGACAATCTGCCCAGATTCATAAAGTAGCAAAAGTAGAGCTCGATTGACTCAAGCTAGGGTGCTCCATAATTGCAAACAAAGACATGGATGGATAGAGCACTACAAGATTAACAAAACATCCTTACTGATCATCCTCAAAAGAGGCACGGATCAGTAGGAAACAACATGAACATATGGCCATATGAAATAAACAGGTCAAGGACTTAGTGGAAATGCTAAGTCCCTGAAATCAACATTGCCAAGTGCCTCACTTAGCAAGCTTGTGCTAGTCACCACACACATCACAAAAATACATGGGTTGCACCTCTGGAAAGATGGCAAAACCCTTAACAAAACATATGTAGAGCTCATGGTCATATCATGCACACAATAATCATGGCAAAAATGACAAATATGCAAATGGAGTAGCAGATCTGACAATTATCTCAAGTAGGCCTCTTATAACAGCATTTCGGGCATCAATATGAACTCAAATGAAAATGATGCAATGGAATGAAATGATGTACTCTCTGAGATGAACATTTTGATATGCTATATGCCAAAAATGGAGTTACGGATGCAAAGATATGATGCGATGAACAGGAGCACATGGATTAGGGTTTCGGGCAAAAAGTTGACCCGAACGAGAAAATATCTCAGATAGGGATCTGGTGCACGGACTTCGAGGTTCACCGGAATAGGAGGTCGCCGGAGATGGAGTTGACCGCCGGAGTAGAACTTGGGGCGTGGAGGAGGAGGCGGCGCCGGACTTGGGGCGGCGCGGGCGGAGTGGTGGCCGGGCGAGGCGGCGGCGGCTTCGAGCTCGCCGGCCGTGGTGGCGCGCGGCGGCCGGTGGCCTTTGACGGCGAGGTGGCGGCACCGGCGTCGGCTTCCAGAGGCGGCGGGGCGACGAGCTAGGCGGCGGGGCGACGGAGAGGACGAAGGCGGGCGGCGGCGCGCCGGATTGGGCCCTCGGGGGCCGGCTGCGGGCCGGGCGGGCCGCGGCAGTGGGAGGAGGCGGCCGGCCACATGTGGCCTCCTGACTGGCGCGGGCGGCGTCGGCGACTTCGTCCGGCGGTGGCCGGACGTGTCCGGTGGCGGCGGGGCGATTTTTTAGGGTTTGGACGGGGGAGAGATCCGGATTTGGACGAGGACCCATTTATAGGCCTAGAGGGAGCTAGGAGTGTCCAAATGAGGTGCGGTTTTCGGCCACGTGATCGTGATCGAACGCTCTAGATGATGGAGCAGGTTTTGGTGGGTTTTGGACCAAATTGGAGGGGTGTTGGGCTGCAACATACACGAGGCCTTTTCGGTCCCTCGGTTAACTGTTGGAGTATCAAACGAAGTCCAAATGATACGAAACTTGACAGGCGGTCTACCGGTAGTAAACCAAGGCCGCCTGGCAAGTCTCGGTACAATCCAGAAATGTTTAATCCCCACACACGAAAGAAAGCTAGAAATGACCACCGGAGGAGAACGAAGCGCCGGAATGCAAAACGGACAACGTGGAAAATGCTCGGATGCATGAGATGAACACGTATGCAAATGCAATGCACATGATGACATGATATGAGATGCATGACAACGATAACAACACAGGGAGACAAAAACCCGAACCCAAGAAAATAAAATAACTTAACGCCGGAAACGGCAAGAGTTGGAGTACAAATTGGGAAAGTTACATCCGGGGTGTTACAACTTTACATATTAAGTTTGTTTAATTCCGATGCATGATTGTAGAGTTTTTATATGCATGAAGAAGGGACTTTTCTGTAAAATGATGTTCTCTAGAATAAAAGGTAAATTCGCAGGCAGGAAAAAAATACATCGGGCCCAAACTGCTGGGCGCTGGGCTAGGGTGTCCTCACCACTGGGCCTAACAGGCCCAGATCTATGTCGGAGGCCTCGCAGGCCTTGCAGGCCTTGGCGCAGCTGGGCCGACGCGGGTGAAGGGCTACGCGCTCCATGCGTCGAGGCCCTTGCTGGAGGTCAACGAGGCAGGGCGGTCCACGTGAGGCAGGGGCGCGTCATCCTCCCCGTAGAACGAAGCAGAGGAGGGGTTGGGAAGCTCCATCGGCTGCATGTAGAGAACCACCGATGAGGAACGGGCAGCTGACGGCGGGAACGGGGCGGAGGTTGGTCGCCGGCGATGGATCCAGGCCCAATCCAGGCAGACGCGGCATCAAGGCTCCGGACGGCGGCGGAAGATTCATGGCGGGGTTCTCTGGCGGCGACTTGGTCCAACGGGTGTAACATCCCAAATTTTCAATTTGGAATGTTATACACTAGATCATCATTGCATATCATATTTATTGCATTTTGGTTGATCCTAGAAATTTCACGCAACTCAAGGACCCTCGAAGAGAGTTGGGGATTTCCTTATTTTCATATTTGAGTTGTCTCAAATTTTGAAAATAGGATTATTTGATTTTATTTATTCTATCTTCAATTATTTCTATTATAAAAATTATGAGAGAGGGAATAAAATGACTTTCCCAAAATAAAGAAATATTGGGGATTTAATAAAAAAATCAAAAAAGATTTTATTTGGTTTTATTTGCTATTTTATTTGAATTTAGGAAAAATACGCGTTTTCCAAAATTGCATTTAGGCCCCAAATAAATGTTCATCCTGTGCGGCTTGATTTTAGAAGCCGGGGAAAATTTATTCCGGGATATTTGGACTCCGTTTAGTAGTCCTTTTGTTTTTTTTTCGAGCGTAAGTATTTAAAAAAATGGTCCGAACCGACCCTGGGCCATAACCGGCCAGGACTCCCCCTTGCCGGGGCTTTATAAGCTGCCGCCCCGGGGCCCGAGCCAGCCCAACTCGCGCCCCAAACCCTAGCCGCGCCCGATCCGCGCCGCGCCGCCGCCCGCTGCCGCCGCGGCCGCCGGAGCCGCTGCCGCTGCCCGCCGGACCCGCCGCCCGAGGTTTACCTCGATCCTGCCGCTGTTTTTATTAGAAAAACCGTTCAGTTTTTCCGTCGGTTTTCGTCGGTTTTTTTGTTTCATTTTTTTCTTTAGATAGTTTTTTTCGGTTTAGGCTAATTAGCGAGCGTTCGCTCGTTCGTTCATTTTAACGAACGCGTTCTTCGTTTAGATTCAGTTAACAAATGTTCGTTCGTTAAACTGTTCATTGTTTTTCGTTTTCTCGGGTTAAATCCGCAATTTTTCTGATCGCGATTTCTGATCCAATTTTCGTTTTAGTCTAACTTTTTGCTTGTTTATCAGAATCAGGCGATTCAAGTGCCTGGAGTTTCGTCTCGAAACCCTTTTTCCGTTTAACCAACTCGAACAAGTTTTTGCCACTGTAAAAATTTCCTTAGATCCAGAAGAGTAAACAAAGCCTATTTCTTTTGCCGTTTGTCTTTCGTTGCTTCGTTCGATTTGATTCTTTTTGCCAACCGGAGTTCTTAAGTTGAACTTTCTGGTTAGATCTCTTATTTGAGTTTTACCCGTGCATTAGTTGAGTACTTATTGTATGCTTGTTTGTTTGCGATAGAGTACCGGAGTGCGCCACTTGCTACTTCGAATCGGTAGGTTTCGCGGATCATCAGCAAGGCAAGTAACACTTTGATCATACCTCTTACTACCCAGTTTTATTGCATTAGATCAATCCTCACGCATTGCATGATTAGGATCTAATTAAATTGTGGGTTTGGGAAGTAGTTGAGGTAGTACCTATTACCTGTTTATTATCAAACCTTTGGGAGTTAGTTCTACGTTTGCTTATTATGCCATGCTATGCTAGTAGACGTGGATTGGGTGAGTGTATCCATGATAGATGTGAGATGGTTAATTAATGGTATATTTAAGGTGGCAACTTAAAAACACATCTGAGTGGATTGAGGTACCTGGGTATTCCAGGATTGCCTGTTTTCTTTTGGACCGCCACCTAGGCTCAAAGGGATCATGAGATTATTCATGCTAGAAACTTCCGTGTGCAGCCACAAGCTATTATGGGCTCTAGCATAGTTGACTAAGTTGTGCGAACTCTTACAGTGGTAGACTAGCAGATGTAGAGGATGTAGGTGGTACGGTCTACCCATCGTAAGATGCTAGCGCTTCTGAAGACTATGTCTCGGTCATCCGTTTCTCAAACACCGTGTAGTGCGAGAAATCCAACGGAGGAGATCGAGTCTTGTGGGGAAAAGTGTGCAAACCTCTACAGAGTGTATAAACTAATCATGGTTAGCCGTGTCCCCGGTTATGGACATCTTGAGTATCTAGTACCTAGATTATCATGTGAATCTCAACAAGTTACTATAAAAATTAATTTTGATGGCTTTGTTTAATGATGATGCTTAATTGGGATTGAGAATGCTGTCAACCATTCTCAATGTTGAACAACCACCATGATAGTTAAATAAATTTATTCCTTTGCAGTAGGGAAAAACTGGCTTTACACAAAACTGTAACCATAGAGCTTTCCACCAGCCAAATATGCATATAGAATAGCTGTTTCATTCCATTACTCTCTATGTGTTACATTGCCAGCATATTCCATGTGCTGACCCGTTTTGGGCTGCAACATTAATGTTGCAGACTCTTCAAACGATGATTAAGGAGTTTTAGGTCGTGGTTCTATACTCAGTGATGCCGTTGGAGTTGATGGACTCACTTATCTTCCAAGCCTTCCGTTGTTATCGTTATTAGATGGCCTTAAGCCATATTTATTGTAATAAGTTCTCTTTTGAGACACTCGATGTAATAAGTGTGTGATTGCTACTCTGCTATAAATCCTTCAAGTATTGTGCGGTGTCAGCATTACTGATCCAGGGATGACACTGGAGCACAGAGATTGGACCATTTGAGGTCTGGTCGCTACAACAGGAGAGAAGACAAATGGTTAGAGGAGCAGGAGAGTCAGGAAAAAGGGAAAGGGGCACGAGGCAGGGGACCTGCTGGTCCGGCGGCATCGCCCTGGTGGTTGAGGCCGCCGATGACGAGAAAAATGCAGCACTGCTCCCGATCCATCCTGGATCGAGGTACAGGATGAGGGGACGGGGCGCTCGGGACTGCTGCTGATGCTCTGCGGGCGCGCGGATGTGAGGAGCTGCGAGCACTGAACGTCTCCAGGAGCGCGAAGGCGAGGTGGACATGGACTTCTGCTACCGCGGCTTGCAGTTTATCTGGTGAGGAGATCGAGGAACGGAGCACGATGGTTGGTCGGGCGTGGAAAACAGAGAAGAGACAGTGGGGTGGCGGCGACTAGGAGGATCCCTAGGGATTAGGGATTGGTCTGATGATTGCACTGCTATTTATAGTAAGTGGGTGTGGGTAGGGCTATCTCGTCCCTCCGATCGTAATCGGATGGTCGAGAAAAATAGACTAGGGAGTCCAACGAACAAAATGAAGATGTTTTATAGATGTTTGGGGATGATTCGGACCCAATGGTCACGACTGCCCGTGTCGGGTCCGGGACAGCTTTCGGACGCACACGCGAGGAGGGCCGCGTGCTGACGAGAGAGGTTAGGTTGGGCCTGGCGGTAGGTAGTGGACTTTGTAGATGGTCTAGGGAGGAAAGAGAGGGAACGCCCGGCAATAGTTTACGGAGACCGAAAACGTCCGACGATTTGACCGACTATATTGTCGCTATAGTTATTCGTTGGGGCGTCAAACAGACTTCGAATGCGATGAAACTTGGCACGCGGCCTATCTACACTATAACAACACCGCATGCCAAGTTTCAACCCATTCCGAGAACATTTTCTGGCCACTTATAAAATACTATTTCAGACATGCCGCGGGCTCGTGCGAGTGTGGTTGGGCTCATAACGGACAACAGAGAGAACGGGGAGACCCGGACGGATGCAAGTTTGAAAACATGCAGATGCAATGCGGATGATGACATGGCAAAAATGCAACACACAAACAAATGACAAGACAACAACAGCGAAAAACTAGAAGACACCTGGCGCGATGGTCTCGGGGTGTCACAAGGGCATTGCTGAGGAACTTGGCCGTGAGGGCATTGGGGGTGGAGCACTTGGCTTATGAGCAGGCTTCTTTGCCATGGCCTTCTTTGGCTTGCTTGTAGAGGCCTCAGCAGTGGTAGCAGCAGCAGTAGAGTCTTCATTAAATTTCCTCACTGCTTCCTTAGCTATTTTGGCTAGCTTGGCCTGGCGCTTGGCCCATTCATCAGGATAGTCCTCACCACGCTTGAGGTGGGTGGGATCAGCTTCTTGGCCAGGTGCCAATGGAGGTCTTGGGCATGGAGGATTAAGAGCGAATTTCATCATATACTTGGGAGTAACATATCTGTACTCCCTCCATTCTCGTGCCCATCTCCTCTCTATCCTTCGTATGCGCACCTTGCGCTCATTTTTGTCCTCCTTGCCAAATTTGGCCTCATAAGTAGTGCAATAATCCTTGTATATGTCATCAGGAATCTCGAAAGCAGTATTGACCTCATGCCTCTTTCCTCCCTTCTGTGGATTCTTACCGTCAGCCATTTTCTTCAGCTGAGGAATTTGAGCAATCCAATTCTCTGAAGATGTGTGCAACTTTTCTTCAAGGAATGCTGCAAATGAGTTAAGTTGATGAGAACCTAGTGATTCAGTAGCTAACATCTGTACCTGTGAACAGAGTATAGTTGCGAGGAATTTGGAGAGGTCATATGCGTTCTCAGAAGGTTTTGCAATAAGAACAAGTTTGACGAATTTGACCAGATGAGTCTTGAAGAATTTAACTAAGTGTTCTTTGACTTAGGTTCCAGAGTTGTATAGATTGAAAAATCCACACAATTGAGGAATCTTGAAGAAAAATGTTGATTAGGGAAACAGATCAAGAATAGATTTTATGGGAGGTGTCGAGTGTGTGAAGATTTGAAGAATAAACACCTTTTTGAAGATTTTGTAGAAAACATTTGAATCAAAGAGGGCAGTAAAAGTAACTTTTAATTACCCTGGATGACGAACACAAGTACTGGGAAGTGTAGATGTGAAGCTCGTCAGTTCAGATCTTCCACGCCCTAACTTGGCAGAAGAAGACAGCTACGGCGGTGGTGGAGTGAAGAAATCCGCAGCTGGCGCGAGTACGACGGCGACAAGGTCGAGGCAGTGAAGCTCTTCCTCACCGGAGATGATGAAGTAGCGGCGGTGCTAAGTTTTGGGAATCTCGAGCGGGAGAGAGGTCGAGCGGGGTAAAAACGGAGTGAGGAAGGGCAGCGGTATTTATAGTAGAAGTGAAAAACTGTTCGCCCGAAGAAATTGGACGAACGTGCCTGATACATCTTCAACGTATCTATAATTTATGAAGTATTGATGCTATTATATTATCAACCTTGGATGTTTTATATGTATTTATATGCTATTTTATATGATTTTTGGGACTACCTATTAACCTAGTGCCCAGTGCCAGTTTCTGTTTTTTCCTTGTTTTTGAGTTTTACAGAAAAGGAATATCAAATAGAGTCCAATTGACGTGCCAATTTTTGACGATTTTTATGGACCAAAAGAAGACCCCGGAGTAAAAGAGTTGGGCCAGAAGAGTCCCGGGGCGTCCACGAGGGTGGGGGGCGCCCCCCCAGGCGCGTGGGCCTACCTCGTGGATGCCTCGGGCACCTCCTTGACGTGAGACCGACACCAAAAATTCCTATAAATACAGAAACCTCGGAAAATTAACCTAGATCGGGAGTTCCGCCTCCAGAAGCCTTAGTAGCCACCGAAAAACAATCTAGGCCCTCTCTGGCACCCTGCCGGAGGGGGCCATCATCACCGGAGGGCATGGAGGAGGATCCCGGAGGGGCCATTATCGTCATGAAGGCCAAGGACCAGAGGGAGAACCTCTCCCCATCCAGGGGGGAGGCCATGGAGGAGGAAGCACAAGGGAGAGAACCTCTCCTCCTCTCTCTTGGTGGCACCGGAGTGCCATCGAGAGAGGAATCATCGCTGCGGTGATCGTCTTCATCAACATCACCATCATCATCACCATCCACATCTATTTTACGCGGTCCACTCCCCTGCACCCCGCTGTAATCCCTACTTGAACATGGTGCTTTATGCCACATATTATGATCCAATGATGTGTTGCCATCCTATGATGTTTTGAGTAGATATCCTTTGTCTTTGGGTTGATTGATGATCAAGATTGGTATGAGTTGTATGTTTTACTTTGGTGCTGTCCTATGGTGCCCTCCGTGTCGCGCAAGCGTGAGTGATTCCCGCTGTAGGATGTTGCAATACGTTCATGATTCGCTTATAGTGGGTTGGTGAGTGAGTGAAACACAAACCCGAGTAAGGGGGTTGTTGCGTATGGGAATAAAGAGGACTTGATGCTTTAATTCTATGGTTGGGTTTTACCTTAATGATCTTTAGTAGTTGCGGATGCTTGCTAGAGTTACAATCATAAGTGCATATGATCGAAGTAGAGAAAGTATGTTAGCTTACGCCTCTCCCTCATATGAAATTGTAATAGTGATTGCCAGTCTTGTTAATTATTGCCTAGGACAATTCCGCACACCGATCCACCAGTATTCCACACTCGCTATTTATACTATTTAGTAATATATTTTAACTTTATGCTAACAACACCTACTTTTATATTTTAGCTCTCCGATATCATACAAAGTTATCCACTTGATACCCACAACGTAGTTTTATTTCTTATTTCTAGTTGGAAGCAAACGTCCAGTGTACGTAGAGTCGTACCAGTGGCAGATAGGGCTTGAGAGAATATTGATATTACCTTTAGCTCCATGGGGGTTCGACACTCCATACTTATCACTTCCACCTTTGGAAATTGCTATGATGATTCCCTGCACTTGGGGATTATCAAGTTCTTTTCTGGCGCCGTTGTCGGGGAGCAATAGTGTGGGGTTGATATTCTCGTGTGTGCTTGTTTGCTTCCTTCAATAAGTAGATTTTTCTGATTGCGATTTCTGATCCGATTTTCGTTTTAGTCTAACTTTTCGCTCGTTTATCAGAATCAGGCGATTCAAGCGCCTGGAGTTTCGTCTCGAAACCCTCTTTCCGTTTAACCAACTCAAACAAGTTTTTGCCACTATAAAAATTTCCTTAGATCCAGAAGAGTAAATGAAGCCTATTTCTTTTGCCGTTTGTCTTTCGTTGCTTCGTTCGATTTGATTCTTTTTGCCAACCGGAGTTCTTAAGTTGAACTTTCTGGTTAGATCTCTTATTTGAGTTTTATCCGTGCATTAGTTGAGTACTTATTGTATGCTTGTTTGTTTGTGATAGAGTACCCGGAGTGCACCGCTTGCTACTTTGAATCGCTAGGTTTCGCGGATCATCAGCAAGGCAAGTAACACTTTGATCATACCTCCTACTACCCAATTTTATTGCATTAGACAAATTCTCACACATTGCATGATTAGGATCTAATTAAATTGTGGGTTTGGGAAGTAGTTGAGGTAGTACCTATTACCTGTTTATTATCAAACCTTTGGGAGTTACTTCTACATTTGCTTATTATGCCATGCTATGCTAGTAGACGTGGATTGGATGAGTGTATCCATGACAGATGTGAGATTGTTAATTAATGGTTTATTTAAGGTGGAAACTTAAACACACATCTAGGTGGATTGAGGTACCTGGGTATTCCAGGATTGCCTGTTTTCTTTTGGACCGCCACCTAGGCTCAAAGGGATCATGAGATTATTCATGCTAGAAACTTCCGTGTGCAGCCACAAGCTATTATGGGCTCTAGCATAGTTGACTAAGTCGTGCGAACTCTTACAGTGGTAGACTAGCATATGTAGGGGATGTAGGTGGTATGGTCTACCCATCGTAAGGTGCTAGCGCTTCTGAAAGACTATGTCTCGGTCATCCGTTTCTCAAACACCGTGTAGTGCGAGAAATCCAATGGAGGAGATCGAGTCTTGTGGGGAAAAGTGCGCAAACCTCTGCAGAGTGTATAAACTAATCATGGTTAGCTGTGTCCCCGGTTATGGACATCTTGAGTATCTAGTACCTGGATTATCATGTGAATCTCAACATGTTACTATAAAAATTAATTTTGATGGGTTTGTTTAATGATGATGATTAATTGGGATTGAGAATGATGTCAACCATTCTCAATGTTTGACAACCACCATGATAGTTAAATAAATTTATTCGTTTGCAGTAGGGAAAATTTAGCTTTATGCAAAACTGTAACCATAGAGCTTTCCACCAGCCAAATATGCATATAGAATAGCTGTTTCATTCCATTACTCTCTATGTGTTACATTGCCAGCATATTCCATGTGTTAACCCATTTCGGGATGCAACGTTAATGTTGCAGACTCTTCAGACGACAATGAAGGAGTTTTAGGTTGTGGTTCTATACTCAATGATGCCGTTGGAGTTGAGGGACTCACTTATCTTACAAGCCTTCCGCTGTTATCGTTATTAGATGGCCTTAAGCCATATTTATTGTAATAAGTTCTCTTTTGAGACACTCGATGTAATAAGTGTGTGATTGCTACTCTGCTATAAATCCTTCAAGTACTGTGCAGTGTCAGCATTACTGACCCAGGGATGACACCGAAGCATAGAGATTGGACCATTTGAGGTCCAGTCGCTACAAGATGGTATCAGAGCACACGCTGACTGTAGGACACGACCACTAAGCTAAAGACCTAGATCACTACTCACTCTCTTCTCTTTCTGACTTCTCATCTTTTCTACTCTTTTAGGATGGCGGATGCAAGGAACAAGTTCACTCAACCGAATGAAGATACACCCTTTGGAAGTCATTTGAAGGAAGTCACTAGATACTTGAACATAGGAGTACCAAGCTTCACCGGCACCTACAATGCCACTCTACCTGAAGAAGAGTGCTGGATGATTCAAGTTCAAGTTCCAGGAAGGACGTTCATGCCAGTCGCTGAGCCCATAGAGTTTTCTTTTGATGCACCAACTTGGAGTCTAGGAAAGAGCATGGCAGCTCACATCGCCATGGGACGCATCGAAGAAGTCTACCGCAATGATCTCAAGGATACTATCTACCAGATTTGTGGGCGCCGAGATGAGCACTGGGAGATGATCAGCACCAGAAAGGATAGATCAATTGCAGCCTTTATCCAGGAGTTAAACCAGCACATTCGACGTCAGGAGAACCAGATGTGCGCCGACATGATAGACCTGAAGAAGGCAAAGACAAGAATCAAGGAACTGGAGGAAGAACTCAAGGCTACACATGAAGATTTTGAAGAAGAAATTGAAGTATTAGTGGAGAAGAATGACGATCTGATCAAGAAGATCGGAATATTTATGGGAGGCCCTACACCAGTAGAAGAAGATGAAGAACCCAAGGAGATTCTCCCGGAAGACTACATCATCATCGACGACACCGACTCGGATCCAAATGATAGAGATGATGACTACGTTAATGAAGCTGGAGCAGATATCATGGAGTCTGCAACCGAAGAATATTTCTAGTAGACCACCTCATCAGTAGTAGTAGTCCACCATGTAAATATTATAGTCCGAGCACTTTTGTGATAGTTAGATCGATTGTATGCCCTTGTTTGATTGAATGAATGAAGTGAATTGTTTGCTTTTGCCTCATGTGCATATGGGTAGTGTTTTCTCTTTAGACCCCCTCTATTCTTAAATCTCATCTTTTCTAAATCCTCAGATGCCTCCGAGACATGACCCCGGATTTACCTTCCCACCGGAGCTCACCCAGTTGATCCAGCAGCAGAACACATTGATGCAGTTGCTAGTCCAGAATCAGAATCAAGGGAACAACAACAACAATCCACCACCACCACCACCACCTGTTGATCACTTAGCCCGTTTTCTTAGGCTGAATCCGCCGGTGTTTTCCAGTAGCACCGAGCCGATAGTAGCAGATGATTGGCTCCGCAAGACAGCTAGAGAGTTGACCACATCAGGATGCACGGATGCGGAAAAGGTGAAGTTTGCCGCACATCGGCTTGAAGGACCCGCAGCATCATGGTGGGAGAATTTCACAGCCACTTTCCCTGTCGACACTGTCACGTGGGACCAGTTTCAGTAGGCTTTTCGAACTGCCCATGTTTCAGCAGGAGCTATGGCCATGAAGAAGCGAGAGTTTCGCAACTTGCGCCAAGGAGGACGGACAGTTGGCCAGTATGTGGAGGACTCTAGTAAATTAGCACATTATGCCCCAGATGACGTTGCTATGGATGCAGCAAAGCAGGAGAAGTTTCTGGAAGGACTAAATGATGAGTTGAGCATGTAGTTGATGGTAGCAACCTTCAACAACTACCAGGAGTTGGTAGATCGTGCTCTTATGATTGAAGGGAAGCAGCATCAAATTGAGAATCGCAAGAGGAAGTATGGAGAAGGAAGTACAATTCTGGAGCTCAGCAGAAGCCACGTTTTACCCCTAAACCGGGAGGACATTTCCAGCATACCCATGGAGGAGGTAGCTCGCACAATCACAATGGCCCCAAGACTGGTAATGGGAATGGAGGAAGCAACGGCCAGAACCGCACCAACCCATCAACCCCAGCCAAGAAAGACCTGAGAAAAGTCACTTGCTTTAATTGCCAGAAGACCGGACATTATGCCAACGAATGTCCTGAATCACAGAATTGAAATGGCAATGGAAGATCTGGGAAGAAGCCGAACCCTTTCAACAGGGGACAGGTGAACCACGTTAACGTGGAGGAGGTTGAAGAGCAACCGAATGCAGTAATCGGTAAGTTTTTGGTTAAGTCATTTACTGCACTTGTTCTTTTTGATACTAGTGCATCACATTCATACATATCAAGGGGATTTGTGGATAAGTATAAACTTCCAACCCAAGCCCTTAGGTCACTCATGTTAGTAACCTCGTCTGGAGCAGAATATATGGCTAGTCTATGGTGTGATCGGTTACCATTAAGGATTGGTAACTACGTATTTCCATCAGACCTAATAGTGTTGTAATCTCAAGGATTAGATGTGATATTAGGCATGGATTGGTTGTCAAAGTATAAAGGGAATATTGAATGTGCCAGTAAGTCAATTTTGCTTACCACCCTAGAAGGGAGAAGGATCAAGTATGTATCCTGACATGTGCCAAAGAGGACTCAAGCAAATTGTTTAACAGGAGTTGTGCAGGAGGAAGTACCAGTAGTGAAGGATTTCCCTGATGTATTTCCAAAAGAATTGCCAGGCATGCCGCCGGATAGAGATATTGAGTTTCTGATTGAGCTTTTGCCAGGCACAAGGCCAATATCAAAGAGACCATATAGGATGCCAGCAAAGGATTTGGTGGAAATTAAGAAGCAAATTAAGGAGTTACTGGATAAAGGATACATTCGCCCAAGTTCTTCACCTTGGGGATCTCCAGTACTTCTAGTAGAAAAGAAGGATGGATCGTTAAGGATGGTTGTCGATTATCGAGGATTGAATGAAGTAACCATCAAGAACAAATATCCACTACCGATCATCAATGATCTGTTTGATCGATTGCAAGGAGCTAAGGTATTTTCCAAGATCGATCTGCGAGTAGGATACCACCAGTTGAAGATTTGAGAACAAGATATACCTAAGACGTCTTTTACCACCAGGTATGGGCTGTACGAGTATACCATTATGTCATTTGGTCTGACCAACACACCTGCATATTTCATGAACATGATGAACAAAGTGTTTATGGAGTTCTTGGATAAGTTCATCGTAGTGTTCATTGATGATATGCTGGTTTACTCGAAGAATGAAGAGGAGCATCAGGAGCATTTGCGTTTGGTTCTTGGAAAACTCAGAGAACATCAGTTATATGCCAAGTTTAGCAAATGTGAGTTTGGTTGAAAGAAGTTGGATTTCTCGGACATGTTATATCCGGAGAAGGTATAGCAGTAGATCCCACTAAAGTTGATATTGTGACCAAGTGGGAAGCGCCAACCACAGTTGGAGAGATCTAAAGTTTTCTTGGACTCGCAGGATACTACCGGAGGTTTATTGAGAATTTCTCAAAGATTGCGAAGCCTATGACGGAGTTGTTGAAGGATACCAAGTTCATATGGACTGAGGAATGTGAGGCTAGTTTTCAGGAGTTGAAGAATCATTTGGTTACCTCACCAGTGTTAATTTTACCGGATCAGACCAAGGATTATGAGGTGTATTGTGACACTTCACATCGAGGACTTGGAGAAGTGCTTATGCAGGAAGGAAGAGTTGTTTCATATGCCTCACGACAGCTTAAGCCTCATGAGTTGAATTATGCTACGCATGATTTGGAGTTAGCAGCCGTAGTGCATGTATTGAAGACTTGGAGACATTTTCTGATTGGAAACCATTGCGAGGTGTACACGGATCACAAGAGCTTGAAGTATATCTTCACACAGAAGGAGTTGAATCTCAGACAAAGGAGATGGTTGGAGCTCATCAAGGATTATGATATGAGATTGCATTATCACCCTGGAAAGGCTAACGTAGTAGCTGACACGTTAAGCCGTAAGAGCCATGTCAACACCCTAACGACGGGACATTTACTAAGGGAGTTAGCCGAAAATCTTCGAGAGCTATGTTTGGAAATAGTCCTAAGAGGCTATGTAGCAGCATTGGAGATTCAGTCTACTTTGATGGATAAGATCAGAGAAGCTCAAAGGACTGACAAGGAGATTGCCTCTATTAAGGAGAAAATGAGCAAAGGAAAAGCTAAGGGATTTCGTGAGGATGAGCATGATACCTTATGGTTTGAAGACCATGTTTATGTGCCAAATGATCCGGAGATCAGGAAGTTAATTTTACAAGAGGCCCATGATTCACCATATTCGATTCACCCAGGAAATACCAAGATGTATTTGGATTTGAAGGATATTTTCTGGTGGACCAGAATGAAGAAGGATATGGCGGAATATGTAGCAGTTTGTTATGTATGTCAGAGAGTAAAGGCAGAGCATCAGAAGCCAGCCGGATTGCTACAACCATTGCCGATACCCGAATGGAAGTGGGATAAGTTAGGCATGGATTTTATTAGAGGATTGCCCAGAAAACTTTCAGGCCATGACTCGATATGGGTTGTAGTCGATTGTTTAACAAAGGTATCTCATTTCATTCCAGTGAAGACTACCTATACCAGTGCAAAGTTGGCAAAGATATACATGACCAGGATCGTATGTCTGCATGGAGTTCCAAGGAGCATTGTATTAGATAGAGGAACCCAATTTACCTCAAAGTTCTGGAATCAGTTGCATGAGACTTTGGGTACCAGACTGGAGTTTAGCACAGCTTTCCAGCCGCAGATAGATGGACAGACTGAGAGAGTCAATCAGATTTTTGAGGATATGCTAAGAGCTTGTGCGCTAGATTACGGATCTAGTTGGGACGAGAATTTGCCGTATGCAGAGTTCTCTTACAACAACAACTATCAATCCAGTTTGAAGATGGCCCCTTTCGAAGCCTTGTACGGAAGGAGGTGCAGGACCCCATTGTCCTGGGATGAAGTTGGAGATCGCCAGTTGTTTGGACCGGATCTGATAAAGGAGTCTGAACAGAAAGTGAAATTAATTCACGACAGGCTGAAGGTAGCTCAATCCAGGCAGAAGAGTTATGCAGCTTCTAAACGCAAGGAGACAGTTTACGAAGTCGGAGACCGAGTTTATATTCGAGTATCACCACTTCGAGGAGTTAAGCGCTTTGGAGTTAAGGGAAAGTTAGCGCCACGTTTTGTAGGCCCATACAAAGTTTTGGAGCGTATGGGAGAAGTTGCCTATAAGTTGGAATTGCCCGAAGGATTGTCAGGAGTTCACGACGTGTTCCATGTATCCCAGTTGAAGAAGTGCCATGCAGAGATGGCTGACATACCGCTGAGAGATACGGTACCACTGGAAGCGATTCAGCTGGATAGTGATTTGACGTATGAGGAGAAACCAGTTAAGATTCTAGAGTATGCCAGTCGAGTCACCCGCAGCAAGGTTATCAAGTTTTGCAAGGTTAAGTGGAGCCACCACACGGAGGATGAAGCCACCTGGGAATGAGAGGAAGATTTGCTGAAGGACCACCCTCACCTATTTTCTAGCCAACCCGAATCTCGAGGGCGAGATTCATCTTAAGGGGGTAGGTTTGTAACATCCCAAATTTTCAATTTGGAATGTTATACACTAGATCATCATTGCATATCATATTTATTGCATTTTGGTTGATCCTAGAAATTTCACGCAACTCAAGGACCCTCGGAGAGAGTTGGGGATTTCGTTATTTTCATATTTGAGTTGTCTCAAATTTTGAAAATAGGATCTTTTGATTTTATTTATTTTATCTTCAATTATTTCTATTATAAAAATTATAAGAGAAGGAATAAAATGACTTTCCCAAAATAAAGAAATATTGGGGATTTAATAAAAAATCAAATAAGATTTTATTTGGTTTTATTTGCTATTTTATTTGAATTTAGGAAAAATGCGCGTTTTTTCAAAATTGCATTTAGGCCCCAAATAAATGTTCATCCTGTGCGGCTTGATTTTAGGAGCCGGGGAAAATTTATTTCGGGATTTTTGGAGTTTGTTTAGTAGTCCTTTTGTTTTTTTTTGAGTGTAAGTATTTAAAAAAAAAGTCTGAACCGACACTGGGCCGTAACCGACCAGGACTCCGCCTGGCCGGGGCTTTATAAGTCGCCGCCCCGGGGCCCGAGCCAGCCCAGCCCGCGCCCCAAACCCTAACTGCGCCCGATCTGCGCCGCCGCCGCCGGCGGAGCCGCTGCCGCCCGCCGCCGCCGTCGCCGGAGCCGCCGCCGCCGCCCGCCGGACCCGCCGCCCGAGGTTTACATTGATCCCGCCGCTGTTTTTATTAGAAAAACCGTTTGGTTTTTCCGTCTGTTTTCGTAGGTTTTTTTGTTTCTTTTTTTCTTTAGATCGGTTTTTTCGGTTTAGGCTAATTAGCGAGCGTTCGCTCGTTCGTTCGTTCTAACGAATGCATTCTTCGTTTAGATTCAATTAACGAACGTTCGTTCGTTAAACTGCTCGTTGTTTTTCTTTTTCTCGGATTAAATCCGCGATTTTTCTGATCGCGATTTCTGATCCGATTTTCGTTTTAGTCTAACTTTTCGCTCGTTTATCAGAATCAGGCGATTCAAGCGCCTGGAGTTTCATCTCGAAACACTCTTTACGTTTAACCAACTCAAACAAGTTTTTGCCACTGTAAAAATTTCCTTAGATCCATAATAGTAAATGAAGCCTGTTTCTTTTGCCATTTGTCTTTCCTTGCTTCGTTCGATTTGATTCTTTTTGCCAACCGGAGTTCTTAAGTTGAACTTTCTGGTTAGATCTCTTATTTGAGTTTTACCCGTGCATTAGTTGAGTACTTATTGTATGCTTGTTTGTTTGCGATAGAGTACCCGGAGTGTGCCGCTTGCTACTTCGAATCGCTAGGTTTCGCGGATCATCAGCAAGGCAAGTAACACTTTGATCATACCTCCTACTACCCATTTTTATTACATTAGATCAATCCTCACACATTGCATGATTAGGATCTAATTAAATTGTGGGTTTGGGAAGTAGTTGAGGTAGTACCTATTACCTGTTTATTATCAAACCTTTGGGAGTTACTTCTACGTTTGCTTATTATGCCATGCTATGCTAGTAGACGTGGATTGGGTGAGTGTATCCATGACAGATGTGAGATTGTTAATTAATGGTTTATTTAAGGTGGCAACTTAAACACACATCTGGGTGGATTGAGGTACCTGGGTATTCCAGGATTGCCTGTTTTCTTTTGGACCGCCACCCAGGCTCAAAGGGATCATGAGATTATTCATGCTAGAAACTTCCGTGTGCAGCCACAAGCTATTATGGGCTCTAGCATAGTTGACTAAGTCGTGCAAACTCTTATTGTGGTAGACTAGCAGATGTAGGGGATGTAGGTGGTACGATCTACCCATCGTAAGGTGCTAGCGCTTCTGAAAGACTATGTCTCGGTCATCCGTTTCTCAAACACCGTGTAGTGAGAGAAATCCAATGGAGGAGATCGAGTCTTGTGGGGAAAAGTGCGCAAACCTTTGCAGAGTGTATAAACTAATCATGGTTAGCTGTGTCCCCGGTTATGGACATCTTGAGTATCTAGTACCTGGATTATCATGTGAATCTCAACATGTTACTACAAAAAATTAATTTTGATGGGTTTGTTTAATGATGATGCTTAATTGGGATTGAGAATGCTATCAACCATTCTCAATGTTTAACAACCACCATGGTAGTTAAATAAATTTATTCCTTTGCAGTAGGTAAAAATTGTCTTTACACAAAACTGTAACCATAGAGCTTTCCACCAGCCAAATATGCATATAGAATAGTTGTTTCATTCCATTACTCTCTATGTGTTACATTGCCAGAATATTCCATGTGCTGACCCGTTTCGGGCTGCAACGTTAATGTTGCAGACTCTTCAGACGACGATTAAGGAGTTTTAGGTCGTGGTTCTATACTCAGTGATGCCGTTGGAGTTGATGGACTCACTTATCTTCCAAGCCTTCCACTGTTATCATTATTAGATGGTCTTAAGCCATATTTATTGTAATAAGTTGTCTTTTGAGACACTCGATGTAATAAGTGTGTGATTGGTACTCTGCTATAAATCCTTCAAGTACTGTGCAGTGTCAGCATTACTGACCCAGGGATGACACTAGAGCACAGAGATTGGACTGTTTGAGGTCTGGTCGCTACAACAGGAGAGAAGACAAATGGTTAGAGGAGCAGGAGAGTCAGGAAAAAGGGAAATGGGCAAGAGGCAGGGGACCTGCTGGTCCGGCGGCAGCGTCCTGGTGGTTGAGGCTGCCGATGACGAGCGAAATGCAGCACTGCTCCCGATCCATCCTGGATCGAGGTACAGGATGAGGGGACGAGGCGCTCGGGACTGCTGCTGATGCCCTGCGGGCGCGCGGACGCGAGGAGCTGCGAGCACTGAACGTCTCCAGGAGCGCGAAGGTGAGGTGGACACGGACTTCTGCTACCACGGCTTGCAGTTTATCTGGTGAGGAGATCGAGGAACGGAGCGCGATGGTTGGTCGGGCGCGGAAAACAGAGAAGAGACAGTGGGGTGGCGGCGACTAGGAGGATCCCTAGGGATTAGGGATTGGTCCGATGATTGCACTGCTATTTATAGTAAGTGGGTGTGGGTAGGGCTATCTCGTGACTCCGATTGTTATTGGATGGTCGAGAAAAATAGACTAGGGAGTCCAGCGAACAAAATGAAGATGTTTTATAGATGTTTGGGGATGATCTGGACCCAATGGTGACGACTGCCCGGGTCGGGTCCGGGACAGCTTTCGGACGCGCACGCGAGGAGGGCCGTGGGCTGACGAGAGAGGTTAGGTTGGGCCTGGCGGTAGGTAGTGGACTATATTGTCGCTATAGTTATTCGTTGGGGCGTCAAACAGACTTCGAATGCGATGAAACTTGGCACGCGGCCTATCTACACTATAACAACACCGCATGCCAAGTTTCAACCCATTCCGAGAACATTTTCTGGCCACTTATAAAATACTATTTCAGACATGCCGCGGGCGCGTGCGAGTGTGGTTGGGCTCATAACGGACAACAGAGAGAACGGGGAGACCCGGACGGATGCAAGTTTGAAAACATGCAGATGCAATGCGGATGATGACATGGCAAAAATGCAACACACAAACAAATGACAAGACAACAACAGCGAAAAACTAGAAGACACCTGGCGCGATGGTCTCGGGGTGTCACAAGGGCATTGCTGAGGAACTTGGCCGTGAGGGCATTGGGGGTGAACCACTTGGCTTATGAGCAGGCTTCTTTGCCATGGCCTTCTTTGGCTTGCTTGTAGAGGCCTCAGCAGTGGTAGCAGCAGCAGTAGAGTCTTCATTAAATTTCCTCACTGCTTCCTTAGCTATTTTGGCTAGCTTGGCCTGGCGCTTGGCCCATTCATCAGGATAGTCCTCACCACGCTTGAGGTGGGTGGGATCAGCTTCTTGGCCAGGTGCCAATGGAGGTCTTGGGCATGGAGGATTAAGAGCGAATTTCATCATATACTTGGGAGTAACATATCTGTACTCCCTCCATTCTCGTGCCCATCTCCTCTCTATCCTTCGTATGCACACCTTGCGCTGATTTTTGTCCTCCTTGCCAAATTTGGCCTCATCAGTAGTGCAATAATCCTTGTATATGTCATCAGGAATCTCGAAAGCGGTATTGACCTCAGGCCTCTTTCCTCCCTTCTATGGATTCTTACCGTCAGCCATTTTCTTCAGCTGAGGAATTTGAGCAATCCAATTCTCTGAAGATGTATGCAACTTTTCTTCAAGGAACGCTGCAAATGAGTTAAGTTGATGAGAACCTAGTGATTCAGTAGCTAACATCTGTACCTATGAACAGAGTATAGTTGCGAGGAATTTGGAGAGGTCATATGCGTTCTCAGAAGGTTTTGCAATAAGAACAAGTTTGACGAATTTGACCAGATGAGTCTTGAAGAATTTCACTAAGTGTTCTTTGACTGAGGTTCCAGAGTTGTATAGATTGAAAAATCCACACAACTGAGGAATCTTGAAGAAAGATGTTGATTAGGGAAACAGATCAAGAATAGATTTTATGGGAGGTGTCCAGTGTGTGAAGATTTGAAGAATAAACACCTTTTGAAGATTTTGTAGAAAACATTTGAATCAAAGAGGGCAGTAAAAGTAACTTTTAATTACCCTGGATGAAGAACACAAGTACTGGGAAGTGTAGATGTGAAGCTCGTCAGTTCAGATCTTCCACGCCCTAACTTGGCAGAAGAAGACAACTACGGCGGTGGCGGAGTGAAGAAATCCGCAGCCGGCGCGAGTACGACGGCGACAAGGTCGAGGCAGTGAAGCTCTTCCTCACCGACGATGATGAAGTAGCGGCGGTGCTAAGTTTTGGGAAGCTCGAGCGGGAGAGAGGTCGAGAGGGTAAAAATGAAGTGAGGAAGGGGAGCGATATTTATAGTAGAAGTGAAAAACTGTTCGCCCGAAGAAATTGGACGAACGTGCCTGATACATCTTCAACGTATCTATAATTTATGAAGTATTGATGCTATTATATTATCAACCTTGGATGTTTTATATGTATTTATATGCTATTTTATATGATTTTTGGGACTAACCTATTAACCTAGTGCCCAGTGCTAGTTTCTATTTTTCCTTGTTTTTGAGTTTTACAGAAAAGGAATATCAAATAGAGTCCAATTGACGTGCCAATTTTTGACGATTTTTATGGACCAAAAGGAGACCCCGGAGTAAAAGAGTTGGGCCAGAAGAGTCTCGGGGCGTCCACGAGGGTGGGGGGCGCTCACCCCAGGCGCGTGGGCCTACCTCGTGGATGCCTCGGGCACCTCCTTGATGTGAGACCGACACCAACAATTTCTATTAATACAGAAACCTCGGAAAATTAACCTAGATCGGGAGTTCCGCCGCCAGAAGCCTTAGTAGCCACCGAAAAACAATCTAGGCCCTCTCTGGCACCCTGCCGGAGGGGGCCATCATCACCGGAGGGCATGGAGGAGGATCCCGGAGGGGCCATTATCGTCATGAAGGCCAAGGACCAGAGGGAGAACCTCTCCCCATCCAGGGGGAGGCCATGGAGGAGGAAGCACAAGGGAGAGAACCTCTCCTCCTCTCTCTTGGTGGCACCGGAGTGCCATCGAAAGGGGAATCATAGCTGCGGTGATCGTCTTCATCAACATCACCATCATCATCACCATCCTCATCTCTTTTACGCGGTCCACTCCCCCGCACCCCGCTGTAATCCCTACTTGAACATGGTGCTTTATGCCACATATTATGATCCAATGATGTGTTGCCATCCTATGATGTTTTGAGTAGATATCCTTTGTCTTTGGGTTGATTGATGATCAAGATTGGTATGAGTTGTATGTTTTACTTTGGTGCTGTCCTATGGTGCCCTCCGTGTCGTGCAAGCGTGAGTGATTTCCGCTGTAGGATGTTGCAATATGTTCATGATTCGCTTATAGTGGGTTGGTGAGTGACTGAAACACAAAGCCGAGTAAGGGGTTTGTTGCATATGGTAATAAAGAGGACTTGATGCTTTAATTCTATGGTTGGGTTTTACCTTAATGATCTTTAGTAGTTGTGGATGCTTGCTAGAGTTACAATCATAAGTGCATATGATCCAAGTAGAGAAAGTATGTTAGCTTACGCCTCTCCCTCATATGAAATTGCAATAGTGATTGCCGGTCTTGTTAATGATTGCCTAGGACAATTCCGCACACCGATCCACCATATTACACACTCGCTATTTATATTATTTAGTAATATATTCTAACTTTATGCTAACAACACCTACTTTTATATTTTAGCTCTCCGATATCATACTAAGTTATCCACTTGATACCCACAACGTAGTTTGATATCTTATTTCTAGTTGGAAGCAAACGTTCAGTGTACGTAGAGTCGTACCAGTGGCAGATAGGGCTTGAGAGAATATTGATATTACCTTTAGCTCCATGTGGGTTTGACACTCCATACTTATCACTTCCACCTTTGGAAATTGCTACGATGATTCCCTGCACTTGGGGATTATCAAGTTCTTTTCCGGTGCCGTTGTCGGGGAGCAATAGTGTGGGGTTGATATTCTCGTGTGTGCTTGTTTGCTTCTTTCACGAAGTAGATTTTTCTGATCGCGATTTCTGATCCGATTTTCGTTTTAGTCTAACTTTTGGCTCGTTTATCGAAATCAGGCGATTCAAGCGCCTGGAGTTTCGTCTCGAAACCCTCTTCCCGTTTAACGAACTCAAACAAGTTTTTGCCACTGTAAAAATTACCTTAGCTCCAGAATAGTAAATGAAGCCTGTTTCTTTTGCCGTTTGTCTTTCGTTGCTTTGTTCGATTTGATTCTTTTTGCCAACCGGAGTTCTTAAGTTGAACTTTCTGGTTAGATCTCTTATTTGAGTTTTACCCGTGCATTAGTTGAGTACTTATTGTATGCTTGTTTGTTTGCGATAGAGTACCTGGAGTGCACCGCTTGCTACTTCGAATCGCTAGGTTTCGCGGATCATCAGCAAGGCAAGTAACACTTTGATCATACCTCCTACTACCCAGTTTTATTGCATTAGATCAATCCTCACACATTGCATGATTAGGATCTAATTAAATTGTGGGTTTGGGAAGTAGTTGAGGTAGTACCTATTACCTGTTTATTATCAAACCTTTGGGAGTTAGTTCTACGTTTGCTTATTATGCCATGCTATGCTAGTAGACGTGGATTGGGTGAGTGTATCCATGACAGATGTGAGATTGTTAATTAATGGTTTATTTAAGGTGGCAACTTAAACACACATCTGGGTGGATTGAGGTACCTGGGTATTCCAGGATTGCCTGTTTTCTTTTGGACCGCCACCCAGGCTCAAAGGGATCATGAGATTATTCATGCTAGAAACTTCCGTGTGCAGCCACAAGCTATTATGGGCTCTAGCATAGTTGACTAAGTCGTGCAAACTCTTATTGTGGTAGACTAGCAGATGTAGGGGATGTAGGTGGTACGATCTACCCATCGTAAGGTGCTAGCGCTTCTGAAAGACTATGTCTCGGTCATCCGTTTCTCAAACACCGTGTAGTGAGAGAAATCCAATGGAGGAGATCGAGTCTTGTGGGGAAAAGTGCGCAAACCTCTGCAGAGTGTATAAACTAATCATGGTTATCTGTGTCCCCGGTTATGGACATCTTGAGTATCTAGTACCTGGATTATCATGTGAATCTCAACATGTTACTATAAAAATTAATTTTGATGGGTTTGTTTAATGATGATGCTTAATTGGGATTGAGAATGCTATCAACCATTCTCAATGTTTAAGAACCACCATGATAGTTAAATAAATTTATTCCTTTGCAGTAGGGAAAATTTGGCTTTACGCAAAACTGTAACCATAGAGCTTTCCACCAGCCAAATATGCATATAGAATAGCTGTTTCATTCCATTACTCTCTATGTGTTACATTGCCAGCATATTCCATGTGCTGACCCATTTCGGGCTGCAACATTAATGTTGCAGACTCTTCAGATGATGATTAAGGAGTTTTAGGTCGTGGTTCTATACTCAGTGATGCCATTGGAGTTGAGGGACTCACTTATCTTACAAGCCTTCCGCTGTTATCGTTATTAGATGGCCTTAAGCCATATTTATTGTAATAAGTTGTCTTTTGAGACACTCGATGTAATAAGTGTGTGATTGCTACTCCGCTATAAATCCTTCAAGTACTGTGCGGTGTCAGCATTACTGATCCAGGGATGACACCGGAGCATAGAGATTGGACCGTTTGAGGTCTGGTCGCTACAAGATGGTATCAGAGCACACACTGACTATAGGACACGACCACTAAGCTAAAGACCTAGATCACTACTCACTCTCTTCTCTTTCTGACTTCTCATCTTTTCTACTCTTTTAGGATGGCGGATGCAAGGAACAAGTTCACTCAACCGGATGAAGATACACCCTTTGGACGTCATTTGAAGGAAGTCACTAGATACCTGAACATAGGAGTACTAAGCTTCACCGGCACCTACAACGCCACTCTACCTGAAGAAGAGTGCTGGATGATTCAAGTTCAAGTTCCAGGAAGGACGTTCATGCCAGTCACTGAGCCCATAGAGTTTTCTTTTGATGCACCAACTTGGAGTCTAGGAAAGAGCATGGCAGCTCACATCGCCATGGGACGCATCGGAGAAGTCTACCGCAATGATCTCAAGGATACTATCTACCAGATTTGTGGGTGCCGAGATGAGCACTTGGAGATGATCAGCACCAGAAAGGATAGATCAATTGCAGCTTTTATCCAGGAGTTAAACCAGCACATTCGACGTCAGGAGAACCAGATGTGCGCCGATATGATAGACCTGAAGAAGGCAAAGATAAGAATCAAGGAACTGGAGGAAGAACTCGAGGCTACACATGAAGATTTTGAAGAAGAAATTGAAGTATTAGTGGAGAAGAATGACGATCTGATCAAGAAGATCGGAATATTTATGGGAGGCCCTACACCAGTAGAA
Source organism: Triticum dicoccoides (assembly GCF_002162155.2). Taxonomy (NCBI): domain Eukaryota; kingdom Viridiplantae; phylum Streptophyta; class Magnoliopsida; order Poales; family Poaceae; genus Triticum; species Triticum dicoccoides. The sequence goes on from NC_041380.1 coordinate 115,336,949, forward strand.
GAAGATGAAGAACCCAAGGAGATTCGCCCGGAAGACTACATCATCATCGACGACACCGACTCGGATCCAGATGATAGCGATGATGACTATGTTGATGAAGCTGGAGGAGATATCATGGAGTCTACAACCGAAGAATATTTCTAGTAGACCACCTCATCAGTAGTAGTAGTCCACCATGTAAATATTATAGTCCGAGCACTTTTGCGATAGTTAGATCGATTGTATGCCCTTGTTTGATTGAATGAATGAAGTGAATTGTTTGCTTTTGCCTCATGTGCATATGGGTAGTGTTTTCTCGTTAGACCCCCTCTATTCTTAAATCTCATCTTTTCTAAATCCTCAGATGCCTCCGAGATGTGACCCCGGATTTACCTTCCCACCGGAGTTCACCCAGTTGATCTAGCAGCAGAACACATTGAAGCAGTTGCTAGTCCAGAATCAGAATCAAGGGAACAACAACAACGATCCACCACCACCACCACCTGTTGATCACTTAGCCCGTTTTCTTAGGCTGAATCCGTCGGTGTTTTCCAGTAGCACCGAGCCGATAGTAGCAGATGATTGGCTCCGCAAGACAGCTAGAGAGTTGACCACATCAGGATCCACGGATGCAGAAAAGGTGAAGTTTGCCGCACATCGGCTTGAAGGACCTGCAACATTATGGTGGGAGAATTTCAAAGCCACTTTCCCTGTCGACACTGTCACGTGGGACCAGTTTCAGCAGGCTTTTCGAACTGCCCATGTTTCAGCAGGAGCTATGGCCATGAAGAAGCGAGAGTTTCGCAACTTGCGCCAAGGAGGACGGACAGTTGGCCATTATGTGGAGGACTCTAGTAAATTAGCACGTTATGCCCCAGATGACGTTGCTACGGATGCAGCAAAGCAGGAGAAGTTTCTGGAAGGACTAAATGATGAGTTGAGCATGTAGTTGATGGTAGCAACCTTCAACAACTACCAGGAGTTGGTAGATCGTGCTCTTATGATTGAAGGGAAGCAGCAACAAATTGAGAATCGCAAGAGGAAGTATGGAGAAGGAAAGTATAATTCTGGAGCTCAGCAGAAGCCACGTTTTACCCCTAGACCGGGAGGACATTTCCAGCATACCTATGGAGGAGGTCGCTCGCACAATCACAATGGCCCCAAGACTGGTAATGGGAATGGAGGAAGCAACGGCCAGAACCGCACGAACCCATCAACCCCAGCCAAGAAAGACCTGAGCCAAGTCACTTGCTTTAATTACCAGAAGACCGGACATTATGCCAACGAATGTCCTGAATCACAGAATGGAAATGGCAATGGAAGCTCTGGGAAGAAGCCGAACCCTTTCAACAGGGGACAGGTGAACCACGTTAACGTGGAGGAGGTTGAAGAGCAACCGAATGCAGTAATCGGTAAGTTTTTGGTTAAGTCATTTACTGCACTCGTTCTTTTCGATACTAGTGCATCACATTCATACATATCAACGGGATTTGTGGATAAGTATAAACTGCCAACCCAAGCCCTTAGGTCACTCATGTTAGTAACCTCGCCTAGAGCAGAATATATGGCTAGTCTATGGTGTGATCGGTTACCATTAAGGATTGGTAACTACGTATTTCCATCAGACCTAATAGTGTTGTAATCTCAAGGATTAGATGTGATATTAGGCATGGATTGGTTGTCAAAGTATAAAGGGAATATTGAATGTGCCAGTAAGTCAATTTTGCTTACCACCCCAGAAGGGAGAAGGATCAAGTATGCATCCCGACATGTGCCAAAGAGGACTCAAGCAAATTGTTTAACAGGAGTTGTGCAGGAGGAAGTACCAGTAGTGAAGGATTTCCCTGATGTATTTCCAAAAGAATTGCCAGGCATGCCGCCGGATAGAGATATTGAGTTTCTGATTGAGCTTTTGCCAGGCACAGGGCCAATATCAAAGAGACCATATAGGATGCCAGCAAAGGATTTGGGGGAAATTAAGAAGCAAATTAAGGAGTTACTGGATAAAGGATACATTCGCCCAAGTTTTTCACCTTGGGGATCGTCAGTACTTCTAGTAGAAAAGAAGGATGGATCGTTTAGGATGGTTGTCGATTATCTAGGATTGAATGAAGTAACCATCAAGAACAAAAACCCACTCCCGATGATCAATTGTCTGTTTGATCGATTGCAAGGAGCTAAGGTATTTTCCAAGATCGATCTACGATCAGGATACCACCAGTTGAAGATTCGAGAATAGGATATACCTAAGACGGCTTTTACCACCAGGTATGGGCTATACGAGTATACCGTTATGTCATTTGGTTTGACTAACGCACCTGCATATTTCATGAACATGATGAACAAAGTGTTTATGGAGTTCTTGGATAAGTTCGTCGTAGTGTTCATTGATGATATGCTGGTTTACTCGAAGAATGAAGAGGAGCATAAGGAGCATTTGCGTTTGGTTCTTGGAAAGCTCAGAGAACATCAGTTATATGCCAAGTTTAGCAAATGTGAGTTTTGGTTGAAAGAAGTTGGATTTCTCGGACACGTTATATCCGGAGAAGGTATAGCAGTAGCTCCCACTAAAGTTGATATTGTGACCAAGTGGGAAGCGCCAACCACAGTTGGAGAGATCCGAAGTTTTCTTGGACTCGCAGGATACTACCGGAGGTTTATTGAGAATTTCTCAAAGATTGCGAAGCCTATGACGGAGTTGTTGAAGAAGGATACCAAGTTCATATGGACTGAGGAATGTGAGGCTAGTTTTCAGGAGTTGAAGAATCGTTTGGTTACCTCACCAGTGTTAATTTTACCGGATCAGACCAAGGATTATGAGGTGTATTGTGACACTTCACGTCGAGGACTTGGAGCAGTGCTTATGCAGGAAGGAAGAGTTGTTTCATATGCCTCACGACAGCTTAAGCCTCATGAGTTGAATTATGCTACGCATGATTTGGAGTTAGCAGCCGTAGTGCATGCATTGAAGACTTGGAGACATTTTCTGATTGGAAACCATTGCGAGGTGTACACGGATCACAAGAGCTTGAAGTATATCTTCACACAGAAGGAGTTGAATCTCAGACAAAGGAGATGGTTGGAGCTCATCAAGGATTATGATATGAGATTGCATTATCACCCTGGAAAGGCTAACATAGTAGCTGACGCGTTAAGCCGTAAGAGCCATGTCAACACCCTAACGAAGGGACATTTACCAAGGGAGTTAGCCGAAAATCTTCGAGAGCTATGTTTGGAAATAGTCCCGAGAGGCTATGTAGCAGCATTGGAGATTCAGTCTACTTTGATGGATAAGATCAGAGAAGCTCAAAGGACAGACAACGAGATTGCCTCTATTAAGGAGAAAATGAGCAAAGGAAAAGCTAAGGGATTTTGTGAGGATGAGCACGATACCTAATGGTTTGAAGACCATGTTTATGTGCCAAATGATTCGGAGATCAGGAAGTTAATTTTACAAGAGGCCCATGATTCACCATATTCGATTCACCCAGGAAATACCAAGATGTATTTGGATTTGAAGGATATTTTCTGGTGGACCGGAATGAAGAAGGATATTGCGGAATATGTAGCAGTTTGTGATGTATGTCAAAGAGTAAAGGCAGAGCATCAGAAGTTAGCCGGATTGCTACAACCATTGCCGATACCCGAATGGAAGTGGGATAAGTTAGGCATGGATTTTATTATAGGATTGCCCAGAACACGTTCAGGCTATGACTCGATATGGGTTGTAGTCGATTGTTTGACAAAGGAAGCTCATTTCATTCCAGTGAAGACTACCTATACCAGTGCAAAGTTGGAAAAGATATACATGACTAGGATCGTATGTCTGCATGGAGTTCCAAGGAGCATTGTATCAGATAGAGGAACCCAATTTACCTCAAAGTTCTGGAATCAGTTGCATGAGACTTTGGGCACCAGACTGGAGTTTAGCACAGCTTTCCAACCGCAGATAGATGGACAGACTGAGAGAGTCAATCAGATTTTTGAGGATATTCTAAGAGCTTGTGCGCTAGATTACGGATCTAGTTGGGACGAGAATTTGCCGTATGCAGAGTTCTCTTACAACAACAACTATCAATCCAGTTTGAAGATGGCCCCTTTCGAAGCCTTGTACGGAAGGAGGTGCAGGACCCCATTGTCCTGGGATGAAGTTGGAGATCGCCAGTTGTTTGGACCGGATCTGATAAAGGAGTCTGAACAGAAAGTGAAATTAATTCGCGACAGGCTGAAGGTAGCTCAATCCAGGCAGAAGAGTTATGCAGATTCTAAATGCAAGGAGACAGTTTACGAAGTCGGAGACCGAGTTTATCTTCGATTATCACCACTTCGAGGAGTTAAGCGCTTTGGAGTTAAGGGAAAGTTAGCGCCACGTTTTGTAGGCCCATACAAAGTTTTGGAGGTAATGGGAGAAGTTGCCTATAAGTTGGAATTGCCCGAAGGATTGTCAGGAGTTCACGACGTGTTCCATGTATCCCAGTTGAAGAAGTGCCACGCAGAGATGGCTGACATACCGCTGAGAGATACGGTACCACTGGAAGCGATTCAGCTGGATAGTGATTTGACCTATGAGGAGAAACCAGTTAAGATTCTAGAGTATGCCAGTCGAGTCACCCGCACCAAGGTTATCAAGTTTTGCAAGGTTCAGTGGAGCCACCACACGGAGGATGAAGCCACCTGGGAACGAGAGGAAGATTTGTTGAAGGACCACCCTCACCTATTTTCTAGCCAACCCGAATCTTGAGGGCGAGATTCATCTTAAGGGGGGTAGGTTTGTAACATCCCAAATTTTCAATTTCGAATGTTATACACTAGATCATCATTGCAGATCATATTTATTGCATTTTGGTTGATCCTAGAAATTTCACGCAACTCAAGGACCCTCGGAGAGAGTTGGGGATTTCGTTATTTTCATATTTGAGTTGTCTCAAATTTTGAAAATAGGATCTTTTGATTTTATTTATTTTATCTTCAATTATTTCTATTATAAAAATTATGAGAGAGGGAATAAAATGACTTTCCCAAAATAAAGAAATATTGGGGATTTAATAAAAAATCAAATAAGATTTTATTTGGTTTTATTTGCTATTTTATTTGAATTTAGGAAAAATGCGCATTTTTCAAAATTGCATTTAGGCCCCAAATAAATGTTCATCCTGTGCGGCTTGATTTTAGAAGCCGGGGAAAATTTATTTCGGGATTTTTGGAGTCTGTTTAGTAGTCCTTTTGTTTTTTCCGAGCGTAAGTATTTAAAAAAAATGTCCGAACCGACCCTGGGCCGTAACCGGCCAGGACTCCGCCTGGACGGGGCTTTATAAGCCGCCGCCCCGGGGCCTGAGCCAGCCCAGCCCACGCCCCAAACCCTAGCCGCGCCCGATCCGCGCCGCCGCCACCCGATCCGCGCCGCGCCGCCGCCCGCTGCCGCCGCCGCCGCCGCCGGAGCCGGAGCAGCCGTCGCCGCCCGAGGTTTACCTCGATCCCGCCGCTGTTTTTATTAGAAAAACCGTTTGGTTTTTCCGTCGATTTTCGTAGGTTTTTTTTGTTTCGTTTTTTTTTCTTTAGATCGGTTTTTTTTGGTTTAGGCTAATTAGCGAGCGTTCGCTCGTTTGTTCGTTTTAACGAATGCGTTCTTCATTTAGATTCAGTTAACGAACGTTCGTTCCTTTTTCTTTTTCTCAGATTAAATCCGCGATTTTTCTGATCGCGATTTCTGATCCGATTTTCGTTTTAGTCTAACTTTTTATCTCGTTTATCGGAATCAGGCGATTCAAGCGCCTGGAGTTTCGTCTCGAAACCTCTTTCTGTTTAACCAACTCAAACAAGTTTTTGCCACTGTAAAAATTGCCTTAGATCCAGAATAGTAAACGAAGCCTGTTTCTTTTGTCGTTTGTCTTTCGTTGCTTCATTCGATTTGATTCTTTTTGCCAACCGGAGTTCTTAAGTTGAACTTTCTGGTTAGATCTCTTATTTGAGTTTTACCCGTGCATTAGTTGAGTACTCATTGTATGGTTGTTTGTTTGCGATAGAGTACCCGGAGTGCGCCGCTTGCTACTTCGAATCGCTAGGTTTCGCGGATCATCAGCAAGGCAAGTAACACTTTGATCATACCTCCTACTACCCAGTTTTATTGCATTAGATCAATCCTCACACATTGCATGATTAGGATCTAATTAAATTGTGGGTTTGGGAAGTAGTTGAGGTAGTACCTATTATCTGTTTATTATCAAACCTTTGGGAGTTACTTCTACGTTTGCTTATTATGCCATGCTATGCTAGTAGACGTGGATTGGGTGAGTGTATCCATGACAGATGTGAGATTGTTAATTAATGGTTTATTTAAGGTGGCAACTTAAACACACATCTGGGTGGATTGAGGTACCTGGGTATTCCAGGATTGCCTGTTTTCTTTTGGACTGCCACCCAGGCTCAAAGGGATCATGAGATTATTCATGCTAGAAACTTCCATGTGCAGCCACAAGCTATTATGGGCTCTAGCATAGTTGACTAAGTCATGCGAACTCTTACAGTGGTAGACTAGCAGATGTAGGGGATGTAGGTGGTACGGTCTACCCATCGTCAGGTGCTAGCGCTTCTGAAAGACTATGTCTCGGTCATCCGTTTCTCAAACACCGTGTAGTGCGAGAAATCCAATGGAGGAGATCGAGTCTTGTGGGGAAAAGTGCGCAAACCACTGCAGAGTGTATAAACTAATCATGGTTAGCCGTGTCCCCGGTTATGGACATCTTGAGTATCTAGTACCTGGATTATCATGTGAATCTCAACATGTTACTATAAAAATTAATTTTGATGGGTTTGTTTAATGATGATGCTTAATTGGGATTGAGAATGCTGTCAACCATTCTCAATGTTTAACAATCACCATGATAGTTAAATAAATTTATTCCTTTGCAGTAGGGAAAAAATGGCTTTACACAAAACAGTAACCATAGAGCTTTCCACCAGCCAAATATGCATATAGAATAGCTGTTTCATTCCATTACTCTCTATGTGTTACATTGCCAGCATATTCCATGTGCTGACCCGTTTCGGGCTGCAACGTTAATGTTGCAGACTCTTCAGACGACGATTAAGGAGTTTTAGGTCATGGTTCTATACTCAGTGATGCCGTTGGAGTTGATGGACTCACTTATCTTCCAAGCCTTCCGCTGTTATCGTTATTAGATGGCCTTAAGCCATATTTATTGTAATAAGTTCTCTTTTTAGACACTCGATGTAATAAGTGTGTGATTGCTACTCTGCTATAAATCCTTCAAGTACTGTGCGGTGTGAGCATTACTGATCCAGGGATGACACTGGAGCACAGAGATTGGACCGTTTGAGGTCTGGTCGCTACAACAGGAGAGAAGACAAATGGTTAGAGGAGCAGGAGAGTCAGGAAAAAGGGAAAGCGGCACGAGGCAGGGGACCTGCTGGTCCGGCGGCAGCGACCTGGTGTTTGAAGCCGCCGATGATGAGCAAAATGCAGCGTTGCTCCCGATCCATCCTGGATCGAGGTACAGGATGAGGGGACAGGGCGCTCGGGACTGCTGCTGATGCTCTGCGGGCGCGCGGACGCGAGGAGCTGCGAGCACTGAACGTCTCCAGGAGCGCGAAGGCGAGGTGGACACGGACTTCTATTACCGCGGCTTGCAGTTTATCTGGTGAGGAGATCGAGGAACGGAGCGCGATGGTTGGTCTGGCACGGAAAACAGAGAAGAGACAGTGGGGTGGCGGCGACTAGGAGGATCCCTAGGGATTAGGGATTGGTCCAATGATTGCACTGCTATTTATAGTAAGTGGGTGTGGGTAGGCTATCTCATCCCTCCGATCGTAATCGGATGGTCGAGAAAAATAGACTAGGTAGTCCAACGAACAAAATGAAGATGTTTTATAGCTGTTTGGGGATGATCCGGACCCAATGGTGACGACTGCCCGTGTCGGGTCTGGGACAGCTTTCGGACGCGCACGTGAGGAGGGCCGCGGGATGACGTGAGAGGTTAGGTTGGGCCTGGCGGTAGGTAGTGGACTTTGTAGATGGTCTAGGGAGGAAAGAAAGGGAACGCCCGGCAATAGTTTACGAAGACCGAAAACGTCTGACGATTTGACCGACTATATTGTCGCTATAGTTATTCGTTGGGGCGTCAAACAGACTCCGAATGCGATGAAACTTGGCAGGCGGCCTATCTACACTATAACAACACCGCATACTAACTTTCAACCCATTCCGAGAACATTTTTCCGGCCACTTATAAAATACTATTTCGGACATGCCGCGGGCGCGTGCGAGTGTGGTTGGGCTCATAACGGACAACAGAGAGAACAGGGAGACCCAGACGGATGCAAGTTTGAAAACGTGCAGATGCAATGCGGATGATGACATGGCAAAAATGCAACACACAAACAAATGACAAGACAACAACAGCGAAAAACTGGAAGACACCTGGCGCGATGGTCTCGGGGCGTCACAAGGGCATTGCTGAGGAACTTGGTCGTGAGGGCATTGGGGGTGAAGCACTTGGCTGATGAGCAGGCTTCTTTGCCATGGCCTTCTTTGGCTTGCTTGCATAGGCCTCAGCAGTGGTAGCAGCAGCAGCAGAGTCTTCATTAAATTTCCTCACTGCTTCCTTAGCTATTTTGGCTAGCTTGGCCTGGCGCTTGGCCCATTCATCAGGATAGTCCTCACCACGCTTGAGGTGGGTGGGATCAGCTTCTTGGTCAGGTGCCAATGGAGGTCTTGGGCATGGAGGATTAAGAGCGAATTTCATCATATACTTGGGAGTAACATATCTGTACTCCCTCCATTCTCGTGCCCATCTCCTCTCTATCCTTCGTATGCGCACCTTGCGCTGATTTTTGTCCTCCTTGCCAAATTTGGCCTCATCAGTACTGCAATAATCCTTGTATATGTCATCAGGAATCTCGAAAGCAGTATTGACCTCAGGCCTCTTTCCTCCCTTCTGTGGATTCTTACCGTCAGCCATTTTCTTCAGCTGAGGAATTTGAGCAATCCAATTCTCTGAAGATGTGTGCAACTTTTCTTCAAGGAACGCTGCAAATGAGTTAAGTTGATGAGAACCTAGTGATTCAGTAGCTAACATCTGTACCTGTGAACAGAGTATAGTTGCGAGGAATTTGGAGAGGTCATATGCGTTCTCAAAAGGTTTTGCAATAAGAACAAGTTTGACGAATTTGACCAGATGAGTCTTGAAGAATTTCACTAAGTGTTCTTTGACTTAGGTTCCAGAGTTGTATAGATTTAAAAATCCACACAATTGAGGAATCTTGAAGAAAAATGTTGATCAGGGAAACAGATCAAGAATAGATTTTATGGGAGGTGTCCAGTGTGTGAAGATTTGAAGAATAAACAACTTTTGAAGATTTTGTAGAAAACATTTGAATCAAAGAGGGCAGTAAAAGTAACTTTTAATTACCCTGGATGAAGAACACAAGTACTGGGAAGTGTAGATGTGAAGCTCATCAGTTCAGATCTTCCACGTCCTAACTTGGCAGAAGAAGACAGCTACGGCGGTGGCGGAGTGAAGAAATCCGCAGCTGGCGCGAGTACGACGGCGACAAGGTCGAGGCAGTGAAGCTCTTCCTCACCAGCGACGATGAAGTAGCGGCGGTGCTAAGTTTTGGGAAGCTCGAGCGGGAGAGAGGTCGAGCGGGGTAAAAATGAAGTGAGGAAGGGGAGGGGTATGTATAGTAGAAGTGAAAAACTGTTCGCCCGAAGAAATTGGACGAACGTGCCTGATACATCTCCAACGTATCTATAATTTATGAAGTATTCATGCTATTATATTATTAACCTTGGATGTTTTATATGTATTTATATGCTATTTTATATGATTTTTGGGACTAACCTATTAACCTAGTGCCCAGTGCCAGTTTCTGTTTTTTCCTTGTTTTTGAGTTTTACAGAAAAGGAATATCAAACAGAGTCCAATTGACGTGCCAATTTTTGACGATTTTTATGGACCAAAAAAAGACCCCGGAGTAAAAGACTTGGGCCAGAAGAGTCCCGGGGCGTCCACGAGGGTGGGGGGCGCCCCCCCCAGGCGCGTGGGCCTACCTCGTGGATGCCTCAGGCACCTGCTTGACGTGAGACTGACACCAAAAATTTCTATAAATACAGAAACCTCGGAAAATTAACCTAGATCGGGAGTTCCGCCGCCATAAGCCTTAGTAGCCACCGAAAAACAATCTAGGCCCTCTCTGGCACCCTGCCGGAGGGGACCATCATCACCGGAGGGCATGGAGGAGGATCCCAGAGGGGCCATTATCGTCATGAAGGCCAAGGACCAGAGGGAGAACCTCTCCCCATCCAGGGGGGAGGCCATGGAGGAGGAAGCACAAGGGAGAGACCCTCTCCTCCTCTCTCTTGGTGGCACCGGAGTGCCATCGAGAGGGGAATCATCGCTGCGGTGATCATCTTCATCAACATCACCATCATCATCACCATCCTCATCTCTTTTACGCGGTCCACTCCCCCGCACCCCACTGTAATCCCTACTTGAACATGGTGCTTTATGCCACATATTATGATCCAATGATGTGTTGCCATCCTATAATGTTTTGAGTAGATATCCTTTGTCTTTGGGTTGATTGATGATCAAGATTGGTATGAGTTGTATGTTTTACTTTGGTGCTGTCCTATGGTGCCCTCCGTGTCGCGCAAGCGTGAGTGATTCCCGCTGTAGGATGTTGCAATACGTTCATGATTCGCTTATAGTGGGTTGGTGAGTGACTGAAACACAAACCCGAGTAAGGTGGTTGTTGCGTATGGGAATAAAGAGGACTTGATGCTTTAATTCTATGGTTGGGTTTTACCTTAATGATCTTTAGTAGTTGCGGATGCTTGCTAGAGTTAAAATCATAAGTGCATATGATCCAAGTAGAGAAAGTATGTTAGCTTACGCCTCTCCCTCATATGAAATTGCAATAGTGATTGCCGGTCTTGTTAATGATTGCCTAGGACAACTCCGCACACCGATCCACCATTATTCCAAACTCGCTATTTATATTATTTAGTAATATATTCTAACTTTATGCTAACAACACCTACTTTTATATTTTAGCTCTCTGATATCATACAAAGTTATCCACTTGATACCCACAATGTAGTTTTATTTCTTATTTCTAGTTGGAAGCAAACGTTCAGTGTACGTAGAGTCGTACCAGTGGCAGATAGGGCTTGAGAGAATATTGATATTACATTTAGCTCCATGTGGGTTCGACACTCCATACTTATCACTTCCACCTTTGGAAATTGCTACGATGATTCCCTGCACTTGGGGATTATCAAGTTCTTTTCTGGCGCCGTTGTCGGGGAGCAATAGTGTGGGGTTGATATTCTCATGTGTGCTTGTTTGCTTCCTTCACGAAGTAGATTTTGTTTTTCCTTTTTTGTTTCTGTTTAGTTGTGGGTGAAACATACAATTTTTTTTAAGAATGAAAATACAAAAAAATTTACTTGCCTCTCATGCCTAAATTTTTTTCAAAAAGAGAAGTGATTGGAAAGTTATGCATTGAAGAAGTGAGGGTCGACCTTGAGCACTCGCATTCATGCTCACGGAAACAATGTAGAATTTTTCATGTAAGTTTCTCTGTAAATAAGTATCCCCTTATATATATCCATTGTATTATAAAAATAATGTGCCAAGCTTTGGTTTTAGGATGATTAGATTGCTTGTTTACTATGTGCAGGACAAAAATAGAAACTTTGCCAGTAGCACGTGATTTTATGTTTTCACTGGAAAGTCAAATGGGTTTGAAACTTTTTGCACATTACTTCTGTATAAATTTTTCAAATTTTAAATTTTATTTCATAATTTTTGGAGTTACAGAAGTTTATTAAACCTCCATATTACTACAGACTGTCCTGTTTTAGACATATTCTGTTTTTCTTGTGTTGTTTGCTTATTTTGATGAATCTATGGGTAGTATCGGGGGGTATGAACCATGGTGAAGTTGGAATACAGTATATATAGTTCTAATATGAAATTGGAATGAGTTTTCAACAGTACCTAAAGGTAGTGATTTGCTTTATTATACTAACGGATCTCACAAAGTTTTTGTTAAAGTTTTTTGTGGATGAAGTGTTCGAAGAACGAGGAGTTGCCGATGTGAGAAGAATAAAGAGAGGCAAGTGATCAAGCTTGGGGATGCCCAAGCCACCACAAGTAAATATTATAAGGATACTCAAGCATCTAAGCTTGGGGATGCCCCGGTTGGCATCCCATCTTTCTTCTTCAACAATTATTGGTATACCTTGGTTTTTGTTTCGTTCACATGATTTGTGTCCTTTGTGTTTTTTGTAATTCCTTTGTGAACCATGCTAGTATGAGATATCCCTTCATTGATTTATAGAATGCTTCATGTGCTTCACTTATATCTTTTAAGTATGATCTTATATAATTGCTCTTTGTGCTTCACTAAAATCTTTTGAGTATGGTTTTATAAAATGCTTCGTGTGCTTTACTCATACATTTTGATCTTGGACATTGGTAGTTTATATTAATTGTAGAATGCTCCATGAACTTCACTTATATCTTTTGGAGTATGAATAATACTATCATCTAAATCGGGTTTGGAAGAGTGTCAACTTTAGGAACTAGTGATCCCGCCATTCCAAATGAGGAGAATTTTGCTTATGTGGAGAGTAGTAAAATTTCTATGCTCGTAGATCATGAAAAGAATGCTTTATGTGATGGTAACATTGTTGAACTCATTCATGATGCTACTGAAAATTATTATGAGGGAGGAATACATGCTTGTAGGAGTGCAATAATATCAAGTTTTCCTCCCTACGTGCTTAAAGTTTTGAAGTTATACTTGTTTTGCCTTCCTATGCTAATTGATTATTGTTCCCATAAATTGTGTGCTCACAAAATCCCTAGGCATAGGAAGTGGGTTAGGTTTAAATGTGCTAGTCATATTCTTCATGATACTCTCCTTATGTTCAAGTCTTATCTTTCATGTGAGCATCATTGAAATCATCATGCCTAGCTAAAAGGCAGTAAAGAAAAGCGCTTGTTGGGAGACAACCCAATATTTACCCTTAATGTTTTTGTGTGTTTAAATGATTAAGCTACTGTAGTAATCATGTTTTATAGATATTGTTGCAATAAAGTGCCAAGTAAGACCTTTGTGAAGACTTGGGTGAAAGTTAATGTGATCTTGCTGTAAAAAACAGAAACTTTGCGCTCACGAGATTATCTGCAATTTTTTTACATAAGAGTGCTTTGGTGGTGATTCTTTTTGAAGAAGATTAGTAGACAAATTCCTCACGTCCACCAATTTATTTCATAATTTTTTGAGTAGCAGAAGTATGGTTAGTGTTCAGATCATTACAGACTGTTCTGTTTCTGACAGATTCTGATTTCATTGCATAGTTTGCTTGTTTTCTAGTTTCTATGACTTATATTCCTCAATATAAATTGTAGAAATGATATGGTACAGTAGGCATTGTGTGAGAACAATTATGATCTTTGTCTTTGATAGTACCAAGGTGAATGGTTTACTCTTTATCATACTAACCTATGTCACGAAGTTCCGTTAAGTTTTGTGTGATTGAAGTTTTCAAGCTTTGGGTGAGATATTGATATGAGGAGAATAAGGAGTGGAAAGACCCTAAGCTTGGGGATGCCTGTGATAGCCTGGCTTATTAGGGATGATAGACTACTCATATAAATAAGGAATTCCTTCTTTTCCGGGAGTCCATTCGGACAAAACTCCAAAGTTAAGCGTGCTCAGCTTGGAGTAGTTTCAGGATGGGTGACCGACCGGGAAGTTTCTCCGGGTGTGCACAGGTGAGGACAAAGTGCGCAGAAAAGACTAGTATTGATCTGTGGGGCCGGTCTAGATCCTGCCAGGAGTAACGACCACCGGCGGGTGTGGGTGGCGGCGGAGATGCCACGTGGCATGCTGGGATTGGCCAGGCGGTGGCGAGGGCGCGGGTGTCCGGCCCGGACAGACACGTCCGGTGGCGGCGGGGGAGGTTTAGCTAGGGTTTGGACCCGGATTTGGACGGGGAGAGCACATATTTATACCTAGAAGGAGGTGGGAGTGTCCAAATGAGGTGTAGTTTTCGGCCATGCGATCGTGATCCGACGGCGAAGGACATGGAAAGGGTTTGGATGGGTTATTGGACCTTTTTGGAGGGGCGTTGGGCTGCAACATACACGAGGCCTTTATGGTTCCCCGGTTAACCGTTGGAGTATCAAACGGTCTCCAAATGGCACGAAACTTGACAGGCGGTCTACCGGTGGTGTACCAAGGCCGCTTGGGAAATCTCGGTCCATTCCGAGAATGTTTAACACCCACACATGAAAAGAGATAAAAGGGGGCGCCGGAGGACGTAGGAGTGTCGGATTGCAAAACAGACAACGGGGAAAATGCTCGGATGCATGAGATGAACACGTGTGCAAATGCAATGCACATGATGAAATAATATGCTATGCATGACATGAACAAAATGCAAAACAAAGACAAGAACCCAACCACGAATCTCATAACTTATAGCCGAAAATGGCAAGAGTCGGAGTATAAATATGGTAAGTTACATCTGGGGTGTTACAACACTCCACCACTACGAAAGGATCTCGTCCCGAGATCTAGAACTGAAAGAACTCCGGATATTCGGAACGGAGGTGGTCCTCGCGTTCCCAGGTGGCTTCTCGGTCGGAATGATGTGACCACTTCACTTTCAGGAATTTGATAGACTTGTTGCGAGTCTTGCGCTCGGTTTCTTCAAGAATAGAAACGGGATTCTCATGATAAGACATGTCTTCTTGGAGATCAATCTCTTCGAAGTTGATGGTGTGGTCAGGAGTCTTGAAGCACTTGCGAAGCTGTGACATGTGAAACCCGTCGTGCACGTTTGGAAAGTTGGACTGTAACACCCCGGATGTAACTTTCCCAATTTGTACTCCAACTCTTGCCGTTTCCGGCGTTAAGTTATTTTATTTTCTCGGGTTCAGGTTTTTGTCTCCGTGTGTTGTTATCTTTGTCATGCATCGCATATTATGTCATCATGTGCATTGCATTTGCATACGTGTTCATCTCATGCATTCGAGCATTTTCCCCGTTGTCCGTTTTGCATTCCGGCGCTTCATTCTCCTCCGGTGGTCATTTCTAGCTTTCTTTCGTGTGTGGGGATTAAACATTTCCGGATTGGACCGAGACTTGCCATGCGGCCTTGGTTTACTACTGGTAGACCGCCTACCAAGTTTCGTATCATTTGGACTTTGTTTGATACTCCAACGGTTAACCAAGGGACCGAAAAGGCCTCGTGTGTGTTGCAGCCCAACACCCTTCCAATTTGGCCCAAAACCCACCTAAACCTGCTCCATCATCTAGAGCGTTCGATCACGATCGCGTGGCCGAAAACCGCACCTCATTTGGACTCTCCTAGTTCCCTCTACCTATAAATATAGCCTCCTTCCCGAAATTTTCGGACCAAGTCGACCCTAACCCTAGATCCCCGCTCCTCTCCGCACGCCGGACGTGTCCGCCGGCGCCGGACAACGTCCGCCGCCGCCCGCGCCCTCTCAGCGATCGCCACGTGGCGCGCCGCCGCCTCCCACCGCGCCGGCCCGCGGGGCCCGACCGCGGCCCTCCCGGCCCGAGTCCCCGCACCGCTTCGCCCGCCTCCCCGCCGCCCGAGCGCCGCCCGCGCTGCGCCGCCTCCGCCTCGTCGCCGGGACCCTGCCGCCACCATGCGCCGCCACCTTGCCGGCGCTGCATCCCGCCGCCCGCCGCCATCATATAGCTCCATTGATCTCCATCTTCGGGGCTCCATGATCATCTTGTCACTGGCTTGACACCATGATCTCCATCATCATGATCTCCATCATCATGATCTCCATCATCATGATCTCCATCATCGTGTATTCATGAAGTTGTCACGCCAACGACTACTTCTACTTCTATGGCTAACGCGTTTAGCAATAAAGTAAAGTAATTTACATGGCGTTGTTCAATGACACGCAGGTCATACAATAAATAAAGACAACTCCTATGGCTCCTGCCGGTTGTCATACTCATCGACATGAAAGTCGTGATTCCTATTACAAGAACATGATCAATCTCATACATCACATATCATTCATCACATTCTTCTGGCCATATCACATCACATAGCATACCCTGCAAAAACAAGTTAGACGTCCTCTAATTGTTGTTTGCATGTTTTACGTGGCTGCTATGGGTTCTAGCAAGAACGTTTCTTACCTACGCAAAACCACAACGTGATATGCCAATTGCTATTTACCCTTCATAAGGACCCTTTTCATCGAATCCGTTCCAACTAAAGTGGGAGAGACTGGCACCCGCTAGCCACCTTATGCACCAAGTGCATGTCAATCGGTGGAACCTGTCTCACGTAAGAGTACGTGTAAGGTCGGTCCGGGCCGCTTCATCCCACAATACCGTCGAAACAAGATTGGACTAGTAACGGTAAGCATATTGAACAAAATCAATGCCCACAACTACTTTGTGTTCTACTCGTGCAAAGAATCTACGCAATAGACCTAGCTCTGATACCACTGTTGGGGAACGTAACAGAAATTCAAAATTTTCCTACGTGTCACCAAGATCTATCTATGGAGAAACTAGCAACGAGGGGAAGGAGAGTGCATCTACATACCCTTGTAGATCGCTAAGCGGAAGCGTTCAAGTGAACGGGGTTGATGAAGTCGTACTCGTCGTGATTCAAATCACTGATGATCAAGTGCCGAACGCACGGCACCTCCGCGTTCAACACACGTATAGCCCGGTGACGTATCCCACGCCTTGATCCAGCAAGGAGAGAGGGAGAGGTTGAGGAAGACTCCATCCAACAGCAGCACAACGGCGTGGTAGTGGTGGAGGAGCGTGGCAATCCAGCAGGGCTTCGCCAAGCACCATGGGAGAGGAGGAGTAGGGAGAGAGGTAGGGCTGCGCCAGAACTTCGTGTGAAGCTCCCATGCGTCTCCCCACTATATATAGGGGTGGAGGGGCTGGTTTCTTGCCCTCCAAGTCCATTGGGGCGTTGGCCAAGGTGGGAGGAAAGAAATCCCATCATTTCCTTCCCCACCGATTGTTATCCCCCCTTTTTAGGGATCTTGATCTTATCCCTTCGGGATATGATCTTATTCCTTCTAAGGGGGGATCTTGGTGCGCCTTGACCAGGGGTGTGGGGCCTTGCCCCCACTACCCACGTTCATGTGGGTCCCCCCATGCAGGTGGGCCCCACTCCGGAACCTTCTAGAACCTTCCCGATACAATACCGAAAAATCCCGAACATTTTCCGGTGGCCAAAATAGGACTTCCCATATATAAATCTTTACCTCCGGACCATTCTGGAACTCCTCGTGACGTCCGGGATCTCATCCGGGACTCCGAACAACATTCGGTAACCACATACAAACTTCCTTTATAACCCTAGCGTCATCGAACCTTAAGTGTGTAGACCCTACGGGTTCGGGAGACATGCAGACATGACCGAGACGTTCTCTGGTCAATAACCAACAGCGGAATCTGGATACCCATGATGGCTCCCACATGTTCCACGATGATCTCATCGGATGAACCACGATGTCAAGGACTTAATCAATCCCGTATTCAATTCCCTTTGTCTATCGGTATGTTACTTGCCCGAGATTCGATCGTCGGTATCCAATACCTTGTTCAATCTCGTTACCGGCAAGTCACTTTACTCGTTCCGTAACACATCATCCCGTGATCAACTCCTTGGTCACATTGCGCATATGATGATGTCCTACCGAGTGGGCCCAGAGATACCTCTCCGTTTACACGGAGTGACAAATCCCAGTCTCGATCCGCATAAAACAATAGATACTTTCGGAGATACCTGTAGTGCACCTTTATAGTCACCCAGTTACGTTGTGACGTTTGATACACCCAAAGCACTCCTACGGTATCCAGGAGTTACACGCTCTCATGGTCGAAGGAAGAGATACTTGACATTGGCAAAGCTCTAGCAAACGAACTACACGATCTTTTGTGCTAGGCTTAGGATTGGGTCTTGTCCATCACATCATTCTCCTAATGATGTGATCCCGTTATCAACGACATCCAATGTCCATAGCCAGGAAACCATGACTATCTGTTGATCACAACGAGCTAGTCAACTAGAGGCTCACTAGGGACATATTGTGGTCTATGTATTCACACGTGTATTACGATTTCCGGATAATACAGTTATAGCATGAATAAAAGACTATTATCATGAACAAAGAAATATAATAATAACACTTTTATTATTGCCTCTAGGGCATATTTCCAACAGTCTCCCACTTGTACTAGAGTCAATAATCCAGTTCACATCACCATGTGATTAACACTCACAGGTCACATCGCCATGTGACTAATACCCAAGAGTTTACTAGAGTCAGTAGTCTAGTTCACATCACTATGTGATTAACACTCAATGAGTTTTATGTTTGATCATGTTGCTTGTGAGAGAGGTTTTAGTCAACGGGTCTGAACCTTTCAGATCCGTGTGTGCTTTACAAATCTCTATGTCATCTCCTAGATGCAGCTACCACGCTCTATTTAGAGCTATTCCAAATAACTGTTCTACTTGGAGCTATTCTAAATTATTGCTCCATTATATGTATCCGGTCTCTCTACTTAGAGCTATCCGGATAGGTGTCAAGCTTGCATCGACATAACCCTTTACGACGAACTCTTTTACCACCTCCATAATCGAGAAAATTCCTTAGTCCACTAGTTACTAAGGATAACTTTGACCGCTGTCCTGTGAGCCATTCTTGGATCACTCTTGTACCCTTGACTGACTCATGGCAAGGCACACTTCAGGTGCGGTACACAGCATAGCATACTGTAGAGCCTATGTCTTAAGCATAGGGGACGACCTTCGTCCTTTCTCTCTTTTCTGCCGAGGTCGAGATTTAAGTCTTAACTTCGTACCTTACAACTCAGGCAAGAACTTCTTCTTTGACTGATCCATCTTGAACACCTTCAAGATCATGTCAAGGTATGTGCTCATTTGAAAGTATTATTAAGCATTTTGATCTATCCTTATAGATCTTGATGCTCAATGTTCAAGTAGCTTAATCCAGGTTTTCTATTGAAAAACACCTTTCAAATAACCCTATATGCTTTCTAGAAATTCTACATCATCTCTGATCATCAATATGTCAACAACATATACTCATCAGAAATTCTATAGTGCTCCCACTCACTTCTTTGGAAATACAAGTTTCTCATAAACTTTGTATAAATCCAAAATCTTTGATCATCTCATCAAAGCGTACATTCCAACTCCGAGATGCTTACTCCAGTCCTTAGAAGGATCGCTGGAGCTAGCATACCTTTTAGCATCCTTAGGATCGACAAAACTTTCTGATTGTATTGCATACAACCTTTCCATACGAAGACTGGTAAGGAAACTCATTTTGTCATCCATCTGCCAGATTTCATAAATGCAGCTAATGCTAACATGAGTCCGACGGACTTTAAGCATCGCTACGGATGAGAAAATCTCATCGTAGTCAACTCCTTGAACTTGTGAAGAACTCTTCGCCACAAGTCGAGCTTCATGGATGGTGACATTACCATCCACGTCCGTCTTCTTCTTAAAGATCCATTTATCTCAATGGCTTACCGATCATCGGGCAAGTCCACCAAAGTTCATGCTTTGTTCTGATACATGGATCCTATCTCGGATTTCATGGCTTCTAACCATTTGTCGGAATTTGGGCCCACAATCGCTTCTCCATAGCTCGTAGGTTCATTGTTGTGTAGCAACATGACCTTCAAGACAGGATTACCGTACCACTCTAAAGTAGTACGCATCCTTGTCACCCTACGAGGTACGGTAGTGACTTGATCCGAAACTTCATGATCACTATCATAAGCTTCCACTTCAATTGGTGTAGGTGCCACAGGAACAACTCTTTGTGCCTGCTATACACTAGTTGAAGTGACGGTTCAATAACCTCATCAAGTCTCCACCATCCTCCCACTCAATTCTTTCGAGACAAACTTTTCTCGAGAAAGGACCCGATTGAAGAAACAATCCTTTATTGCTTTCGGATCTGAGACAGAAGGCATACCCAACTGTTTTTGGGTTGTCCTATGAAGATGTATTTATCCGCTTTGGGTTCGAGCTTATCGGCCTGAAACTTTTTCACATAAGCGTCGCAGCCCCAAACTTTTAAGAAACGACAACTTAGGTTTCTCTAAACCATAATTCATACGGTGTCATCTCAACGGAATTATGTGGTGCCCTATTTAAAGTGAATGTGGTTGTCTCTAATGCCTAACCCATGGACAATAGTGGTAATTCGATAAGAGACATCATGGTACGCACCATATCCAATAGGGTGCAACTATGATGTTCGGACACACCATCACACTATGGTGTTCCAGGCGGTATTAATTGCGAAACAATTTCCACAATGTCTTAATTGTGTGCCAAAACTCGTAACTCAGATATTCATCTCTATGATCATATCATAGACATTTTATCCTCTTGTCACAATGATCTTCTACTTCACTCTGAAATTACTTGAACCATTCAATAATTCAGACTTGTGTTTCATCAAGTAAATATTCTCAACATCTACTCGAATCATCTGTGAAGTAAGATCATAACGATATTCACTGCATGCCTCAGCACTCATTGGATTGGACACATCAAAATGTGTTACTTCCAACAAGTTGCTATCTTGTTCCATCTTACTGAAAACGAGGTTTTTCAGTCATCTTGCCCATGTGGTATGATTTGCATATCTCAAGTGATTCAAAATCAAGTGAGTCCAAACGGTCCATTTGCATGGAGTTTCTTCATGCATATACACCAATAGACATGGTTCGCATGTCTCAAACTTTTCAAAACGAGTGAGTCCAAAGATCCATCAACATGGAGCTTCTTCATGCGTTTTATACCATTATGACTTACATGGCAGTGCCACAAGTAAGTGGTACTATCATTACTATCTTATATCTTTTGGCATGAAAATGTGTATCACTACGATCGAGATTCAATAAACCATTCAGGTTTAATACTAATCTTGATGGTAGAGGGAGCGTGCGATGTTTGATCACATCAAACTTGGAAACACTTCCAACATATATTGTCAGCTCACCTTTAGCTAGTCTCCGTTTATTACGTAGCTCTTTATTTCGAGTTACTAACACTTAGCAACCGAACCGGTATCTAATACCCTGGTGCTACTAGGAGTACTAGTAAAGTACACATTAACATAATGTATATCCAATATACTTCTATCGACCTTGCCATCCTTCTTATCTACCAAGTATCTAGGGTAATTCTGCTCTAGCGGCTATTCCCCTTATGACAGAAGCACTTAGTCTTGGGTTTGGGTTCAACCTCGGGTTTCTTCACTGGTGCAGCAGCTGATTTGCCGTTTCATGAAGTATCCCTTCTTGCCCTTGCCCTTCTTGAAACTAGTGGTTTCACCAACCATCAACAATTGATGCTCCTTCTTGATTTCTACTTTCGCGGTATCAAACATCGCGAATACCTCAAGGATCATCATATCTATCCCTGATATGTTATAGTTCATCACGAAGCTCTAGCAGCTTGGTGGCAATGACTTTGGAGAAACATCACTATCTCATCTGGAAGATCAACTCCCACTCGATTCAAGTGATTGTTGTACTCAGACCATCTGAGCACAAGCTCAACGATTGAGGTTTTCTCCCTTAGTTTGCAGGTTAAGAAAATCGTCGGAGGTCTTATACCTCTTGACGTGGGCACGAGCCTGAAATCCCAATTTCAGCCCTCGAAACATCTCATATGTTCCGCGATGTTTCGAAAACGTCTTTGGTGCCTCTACTTAAACCATTTAACTGAACTATCACGTAGTTATCAAAACGTGTATGTTTGATGTTCGAAACATCCACAAACGACGTTTGGGGTTCAGCACACTGAGCAGTGCATTCAGGACATAAGCTTTCTACTGTTCGCATAATTGCTACTATCAACTTTCAACTATATTTTCTCTAGGAACATATCTAAAACAGTAGAACTAAAGCGCGAGCTACGACATAATTTGCAAAAGGTCTTTTGACTATGTTCAGGATAATTAAGTTCATCTTATGAACTCCCACTCAGATAGACATCCCTCTAGTCATCTAAGTGATTACATGATCCGAGTCAACTAGCCCGTGTCCGATCATCACGTGAGACGGACTAGTTAACGTCGGTGAACATCTTCATGTTGATCGTATCTACTATACGACTCATGCTCGACCTTTCGGTCTCCGTGTTCCGAGGCCATGTCTGCACATGCTAGGCTCGTCAAGTTAACCCTAAGTGTTTTCGCTGTGTAAAACTGTCTTACACCCGTTGTATGTGAACGTAAGAATCCATCACACCCGATCATCACGTGGTGCTTAGAAGCGACGAACTGTAGCAACGGTGCACAGTTAGGGGAGAACACTTCTTGAAATTTTGTAAGGGATCATCTTATTTACTACCGTCGTCCTAAGTAAACAAGATGCATAAACATAATAAACATCACATGCAATTATATAGTTGTGACATGATATGGCCAATATCATATAGCTCCATTGATCTCCATCTTCGGGGCTCCATGATCATCTTGTCACCGGCTTGACACCATGATCTCCATCATCATGATCTCCATCATCGTGTCTTCATGAAGTTGTCACGCCAACGACTACTTCTACTTCTATGGCTAATGCGTTTAGCAATAAAGTAAAGTAATTTACATGGCGTTGTTCAATGACACGCAGGTCATACAATAAATAAAGACAACTCCTATGGCTCCTGCCGGTTGTCATACTCATCGACATGCAAGTCATGATTCCTATTACAAGAACATGATCAATCTCATACATCACATATCATTCATCACATTCTTCTGGCCATATCACATCACATAGCATACCCTGCAAAAACAAGTTAGACGTCCTCTAATTGTTGTTTGCATGTTTTACGTGGCTGCTATGGGTTCTAGAAAGAACGTTTCTTACCTACGCAAAACCACAACGTGATATGCCAATTTCTATTTACCCTTCATAAGGACCCTTTTCATCGAATCCGTTCCAACTAAAGTGGGAGAGACTGGCACCCGCTAGCCACCTTATGCACCAAGTGCATGTCAATCGGTGGAACCTGTCTCACGTAAGAGTACGTGTAAGGTCGGTCCGGGCCGCTTCATCCCACAATACCGTCGAAACAAGATTGGACTAGTAACGGTAAGCATATTGAACAAAATCAACGCCCACAACTACTTTGTGTTCTACTCGTGCAAAGAATCTACACAATAGACCTAGCTCCGATACCACTGTTGGGGAACGTAGCAGAAATTCAAAATTTTCCTACGTGTCACCAAGATCTATCTATGGAGAAACTAGCAACGAGGGGAAGGAGAGTGCATCTACATACCCTTGTAGACCGCTAAGCGGAAGCGTTCAAGTGAACGGGGTTGATGAAGTCGTACTCGTCGTGATTCAAATCACTGATGATCAAGTGCCGAACGCACGGCACCTCCGCGTTCAACACACGTACAGCCCGGTGACGTATCCCACGCCTTGATCCAGAAAGGAGAGAGGGAGAGATTGAGGAAGACTCCATCCAATAGCAGCACAACGGCGTGGTGGTGGTGGAGGAGCGTGGCAATCCAGCAGGGCTTCGCCAAGCACCATGGGAGAGGAGGAGTAGGGAGAGAGGTAGGGCTGCGCCAGAACTTCGTGTGAAGCTCCCATGCGTCTCCCCACTATATATAGGGGTGGAGGGGCTGGTTTCTTGCCCTCCAAGTCCATTGGGGCGTTGACCAAGGTGGGAGGAAAGAAATCCCATCATTTCCTTCCCCACCGATTGTTATCCCCCCTTTTTAGGGATCTTGATCTTATCCCTTCGGGATATGATCTTATTCCTTCTAAGGGGGGATCTTGGTGCGCCTTGACCAGGGGTGTGGGGCCTTGCCCCCACTACCCACGTTCATGTGGGTCCCCCCATGCAGGTGGGCCCCACTCCGGAACCTTCTAGAACCTTCCCGGTACAATACCGAAAAATCCCGAACATTTTCCGGTGGCCAAAATAGGACTTCCCATATATAAATCTTTACCTCCGGACCATTCCGGAACTCCTCGTGACGTCCGGGATCTCATCCGGGACTCCGAACAACATTCGGTAACCACATACAAACTTCCGTTATAACCCTAGCGTCATCGAACCTTAAGTGTGTAGACCCTACGGGTTCGGGAGACATGCAGACATGACCGAGACGTTCTCTGGTCAATAACGAACAGCGGAATCTGGATACCCATGATGGCTCCCACATGTTCCACGATGATCTCATCGGATGAACCACGATGTCAAGGACTTAATCAATCCCGTATTCAATTCCCTTTGTCTATCGCTATGTTACTTGCCCGAGATTCGATCGTCGGTATCCAATACCTTGTTCAATCTCGTTACCGGCAAGTCACTTTACTCGTTCCGTAACACATCATCCCGTGATCAACTCCTTGGTCACATTGCGCATATGATGATGTCCTACCGAGTGGGCCCAGAGATACCTCTCCGTTTACACGGAGTGACAAATCCCAGTCTCGATCCGCATAAAACAATAGATACTTTCGGAGATACCTGTAGTGCACCTTTATAGTCACCCAGTTACGTTGTGACGTTTGATACACCCAAAGCACTCCTACGGTATCCAGGAGTTACACGCTCTCATGGTCGAAGGAAGAGATACTTGACATTGGCAAAGCTCTAGCAAACGAACTACACGATCTTTTGTGCTAGGCTTAGGATTGGGTCTTGTCCATCACATCATTCTCCTAATGATGTGATCCCGTTATCAACGACATCCAATGTCCATAGCCAGGAAACCATGACTATCTGTTGATCACAACGAGCTAGTCAACTAGAGGCTCACTAGGGACATATTGTGGTCTATGTATTCACACGTGTATTACGATTTCCGGATAATACAGTTATAGCATGAATAAAAGACTATTATCATGAACAAAGAAATATAATAATAACACTTTTATTATTGCCTCTAGGGCATATTTCCAACACAAGCTTGCGAAGTGAGACACTTGGTAGTGCTGATTTCAGGGACTTAGTAATTCCACTAAGTCCTTGATCTGTTTATTTCATATGGTCTTATGTTCATATTGTTTCCTAGTGATCCGTGCCTCTTTTGAGGATGATCAGTAAGGATGTTTTGTTAATCTTGTAGTTCTCTATCCATCCATGTCTTTGTTTGCAATTATGGAGCACCCTAGCTTGATTTAATCGAGCTCTACTTTTGCTACTTTGTGAATCTGGGTAGATTGTCAACTTGTTTGCAATTTTGCCGATGATGTTGTAGTTGATCCGTGCATGCTATGCTATTGTTCTTGCCATGTATAGCTTGCATTTTGTGTATTCTTGATGGGTGTATGCTTAGCTTGTCATGACTTGCTCCGTAGCGAGTGCATCGAGCTCCTAAACATGCCTACTTGATATCTGTTTTCAGCATGCTCCAGTTTTCACTAAGTCTGTGATCTGATTATGTTTTTTGCCATGTTCACATGCTTGCAATTGTATTTTCTAATCCCTTTTGGCTCAAGGTCACTAAGGGACTTTTGTTAAGATCTTTGAGTAGCTCCATGCCATGCTTTACTTTGCCATGTTCAGGTCCTGTAGCATGTAGTTTTGTTGCTCCGAAGTGGGCTACCTGATCTGAAATTCCAGACAAGTGTTAATTTCACTAAGTCTGAGATCTGTTTGCCATATGCATTTTTCCATGGTTGTTTGAACCTGTTAATGGATGAATTGGCCGTAGTTCAGTGCTAGACTTTTGTTAAGCATCTTGAATGCATCCCTGCCATGTATTTTGTTGTCATGTTTGGGTGCTGTAGCACGTTCATCTCAATGCATTTAGATGGCTATTTGCTGTAAATCGCAGACCGGTGTCATATTTGTTTTGCTTGCCATTTCCAAACCGTAACTCCGATTCCGGTGATCTTTATATCGTTTTCAAGCGATTTCATCTCATATTTCTAGTGGCACACTTGGATTTCCAAGTTGAGGCCAGGTTCATGCATCCCTTTTCTCGCATATGCATTCTGCATCGCATCCCGCATAGCATACCATCCTTGCATCATATTGTTTGATCCTTGCACGTGGTTGATTGTGTCCTTGTTGCTTGTTTGTCTTGTTTGGGTAGAGCCGGGAGACGAGTTCACTAACGAGGATCCCGTTGAGCTTGCTTTCGAGGATCCAGTCAACTCTGACAACTTTGCAGGCAAGATGATCATACCCTCGAAATCATTACTATCTTTGCTTTGCTATATGCTCGCTCTTTTGCTATGCCAATGCTACGATGCCTACCACTTGCTTTCAAGCCTCCCAAATTTCCATGTCAAAACTCTAACCCACCATGTCCTAGCAAACCGTTGATTGGCTATGTTACCGCTTTGCTCAACCCCTCTTATAGCGTTGCTAGTTGCAGGTGAAGATTGGAGGCTGTTCCTTGTTAGAACATTTATTTACTTGTTGGGATATCATTATATTATCTTGTTATCTTAATGCATCTATATACTTGGTAAAGGGTGGAAGGCTCGGCCTCTCGCCTGGTGTTTTGTTCCACTCTTGCCGCCCTAGTTTCCGTCATATCGGTGTTATGTTCCCGGATTTTTGCGTTCCTTACGCGGTTGGGTTATAATGGGAACCCCTTGATAGTTCGCCTTGATTAAAGCTTTTCCAGCAATGCCCAACCTTGGTTTTACCTTTTCCCACCTAGCCTCTTTTCCCTTGGGTTTCCGGAGCCCGAGGGTCATCTTACATTAGCCCCTCCTGGGCCAGTGCTCCTCTGAGTGTTGGTCCAACCGAGCGATGTCCGGGGCTACCAGGGGCAACTCTGGGCTGGCCTACCCGACGTCTGGCTCATCTAAGTGTGCCCTGAGAACGAGATATGTGCAGCTCCTATCGGGATTTGTCGGCACATTCGGGCGGTGTTGCTGGTCTTGTTTTAACCTGTCGAAGTGTCTTGAAGAACCGAGATATCGAGTCTGATCGGAACGTCTTGGGAGGAGGTCTATTCCTTCGTTGACCATGAGAGCTTGTCATGGGCTAAATTGGGACTCCCCTGCAGGGATTTGAACTTTCGAAAGCCGTGCCCGCGGTTATGGGCAGATGGGAATTTGTTAATGTCCGGTTGTAGATAACTTGAACCTTAACTTAATTAAAATGAATCAACTGAGTGTGTTACCGTGATGGCCTCTTCTCGGCGGAGTCCGGGAAGTGGACACAGTGTTGGAGTAATGCTTGCGCAGGTTGTTCTCTAGTATCTCGCTCGCGCTTTGCCTCCTCTTCTCTCTCTCTTTTGCGAACAGGATAGCCACCATATATGCTAGTCGCTTGCTGCAGCTCCACTTATATTTTACCTTGCCTTACCTATAAGCTTAAATAGTCTTGATCGCGAGGGTGCGAGATTGCTGAGTCCCTGTGGCTCACAGATTACTATTACACCAGATGCAGGGCCTGATGATTCCGCTCCAGGTGATGCGCTCGAGCTCAGGTGGGAGTTCGACGAGGACTCTCAGCGTTATTATGTTTCCTTTCCTGATGATCAGTAGTGGTGCCCAGTTGGGGGTGATCGGGACCATGTCTCATGTTGGGTTATCTTTTATTTTGGTGCCGTAGTCGGTCCATGAGTGTTTTGAATGATGTAATGTTATTTATGTACCTTGATTGACGTGGCGAGTGTAATCCAACTATGTTATCTCCCCTTTATTATTATATTACATGGGATGTGTAAAGATTACCTTACTTGCGACATATGCCTTCAATGCGATTATGTCTCTAAGTCGTGCCTCGACACGTGGGAGCTATAGTCGCATCGAGGGTGTTACATGGACGGAAGCTCAAGTTGATAGGTGACATCGCCTCTTTTGCCAATGATCTTGAAAGGACCCACGTATCTAGGGGCAAGCTTTCCTTGGACACCAAAGCGACGAGTGCCTTTCATTGGAGAGACACGGAGGTAGACATGGTCTCCGATCTCGAAAGCCAAGTCACGATGCTTGCTATCATAGTAACTCTTCTGGCACGGTTGCGCGGCTTTGAGATTTTCATGGATGACTTTACACATTTCTTCAGCTTCTGTGATTAAGTCATTGCCAAGAAGTTGGCGTTCACTAGTCTCTGACAAATTAAGAGGAGTACGACACTTTCTCCCATAGAGAATCTCGAATGGGGCCTTGCCCGAACTCGCTTGGAAGCTGTTGTTGTAGGAGAACTCGGCATATGGAAGACAATCTTGCCACTTCATACTGAAGGAAATGACACAAGACCTGAGCATATCTTCAAGAATTTGATTGACTCGCTCGACTTGGCCACTAGTTTGAGGATGGAAGGCTGTGCTGAAGCGAATGTTGGTGCCCATAGCCCTCTGGAAGGAGTCCCGGAACTTAGAAGTAAAGATGCTTCCACGATCTGAATATATAATTGCGGAATGCCATGCAAGGAGACAATCCTGGAGGTGTATAGCTCTACCAGCTGAGTGATAACCCACAAGTATAGGGGATCGCAACAGTTTTCGGGGGTAGAGTATTCAACCCAAATTTATTGATTTGACACAAGGGGAGCCAAAGAATATTCTCAAGTATTAGCAACTGAGTTGTCAATTCAACCACACCTGGAAACTTAATATCTTCAACAAAGTATTTAGTAGCAAAGTAATACGATAGTAGTGATAACTGCAAAAAATGGTAACGGTAGAAAAAGCAATGTTTTTGGTATTTTGTAGTGATGATAGCAATAGCAACGGGAAAGCAAATAAGTGAAGAACAATATGTGGAAAGCTCGTAGGCAATGGATCGGTGATGGAGAATTATGCCGGATGCGGTTCATCATGTAACAGTCATAACCTAGGGTGACACAGAACTAGCTCCAGTTCATTGATATAATGTAGGCATGTATTTCGAATATAGTCATACGTGCTTATGGAAAAGAACTTGCATGACATCTTTTGTCCTACCCTCCCGTGGCAGCGGGGTCCTTATGGAAACTAAGGGATATTAAGGCCTCCTTTTAATAGAGAACCGGAACAAAGCATTAACATATAGTGAATACATGAACTCCTCAAACTACGGTCATCACCGGTAAGTATCCTGATTATTGTCACTTCGGGGTTAACGGATCATAACACATGATAGGTGACTATAGACTTGCGAGATAGGATCAAGAACACTCATATATTGATGAAAACATAATAGGTTCAGATCTGAAATCATGGCACTCGGGCCCTAGTGACAAGCATTAAGCATAGCAAAGTCATAGCAACATCAATCTCAGAACATAGTGGATACTAGGGATCAAACCCTAACAAAACTAACTCGATTACATGATAGATCCCATCCAACCCATCACCGTCCAGCAAGCCTACGATGGAATTACTCACGCACAGCGGTGAGCATCATGAAATTGGTGATGGAGGATGGTTGATGATGACGATGGCGACGGGTTCCCCTCTCCGGAGCCCTGAACGGACTCCAGATCAGCCCCCCCGAGAGGTTTTAGGGCTTGGCGGTGGCTCCGTACCGTAAAACATGATGATTTCTTCTCCCTGATTTTTTTCTCCCCGAAACTCAATATATGGAGGTGGAGTTGGAGTCGGAGAGGCAACAGGGGGCCCACGAGGTAGGGGGGCGCGCCCTAGGGGGCAGGCGCGCCCCCACCCTCGTGGAGAGACGGTGGGCCCCTGGCCTTCATCTCTGGCAGGTATTTTTCTTTTTTCTAAAAAGTGGCTCCGTGAAGTTTCAGGTCATTCCGAGAACGTTTGCTCCTGCACATAAATAACACCATGGTAATTCTGCTGAAAATAGCGTCAGTCCGGGTTAGTTCCATTCAAATCATGCAAGTTAGAGTCCAAAACAAGGGCAAAAGTGTTTGGAAAAGTAGATATGTTGGAGACGTATCAACTCCCCCAAACTTAAATCTTTGCTTGTCCTCAAGCAATTCAGTTGATAAACTGAAAGTGATAAAGAAAAACTTTTACAAACTCTGTCCGCTCTTGTTGTTGTAAATATGTAAAGCTAGTATTCAAGTTTTCAGCAAAGATTATAACTAACCACATTTGCAATAATGCATAGGTCTCAAGTTTACTCATATCAATAGCATAATCAACTAGCGAGCCATAATAATAAATCCTGGATGAAAATACTTTCTCAAAACAATCATAATATGATATAACAAGATGGTATCTCGCTAGCCCTTTTTGAGACAGCAAAACATAAATGCAGAGCACCTTTAAAGACCAAGGACCGACTAGACATTGTAATTCATGGTAAAAGAGATACAGTCAAGTCATACTCAATGTAAACTAACAGTAATGAATGCAAATGACAGCGGTGCTCTCCAACTCGTGCTTTTTAATAAGAGGATGATGACTCAGCATAAAAGGAAATAGATAGGCCCTTCGGAAAGGGAAGCAGGGATTTGTAGAGGTGCCAGAGCTCGGTTTTGAAACAGAGGTGAATAATATTTTGAGCGGTATACTTTCATTGTCAACATAACAACCAAGAGATGGCGATATCTTCCATGCTACACACATTATAGGTGGTTCCCAAAAAGAATGGTAAAGTTTATACTCCCCCTTCCACCAACAAGCATTAATCCATGGCTTGCTCGAAACAACGAGTGCCTCCAACTAACAAGAGTCCCAGGGGGAGTTTTGTTTGCAATTATTTTGATTTAGTTTGCATAAAGCATGGGACTGGGCATCCCGATGACCAGCCATTTATCTTGTGAGTGAGGAGCGGAGTCCACTCCTCTTGAGAATAACCCGCCTAACATGGAAGATACAGACAGCCCTAGTTGATACATGGGCTATTGGAGCATACAAAACATGATATTTATTTGAAGGTTTAGAGTTTGGCACATACAAATTTACTTGGAACAGCAGGTAGATACCGTATATAGGTAGGTATAGTGGACTCATGTGGAATAACTTTGGGGTTTAAGGAGTTTGGATGCACAAGCAGTATTCCCACTTAGTACAGGTGAAGGCTAGCAAAAGACTGGGAAGCGACCAGCTAGAGAGCGACAACAGTCATGAACATGCATTAAAATTAATCAACACCGAATGCAAGCACAAGTAGGATATAATCCACCATGAACATAAATATCGTGAAGGCTATGTTGATTTTGTTTCAACTACATGCGTGAACATGCGCCAAGTCAAGTCACTTAAATCATTCAGAGGAGGATACCACCCTATCATACCACATCATAACCATTTTAATAGCATGTTGGCACGCAAGGTAAACCATTATAACTCATAGCTAATCAAGCATGGCACAAGGAACTATGATCTCTAGTTGTCATTGTAAACATGTTTATTCATAATAGGCTGAATCAGGAACGATGAACTAATCATATTTACAAAAACAAAAGAGGTCAAGTTCGTACCAGCTTTTATCATCTTAGCCAGTCCATCATATATCATCATAATTGCCTTTCACTTGCACGACCGAACGATGTGAATAATAATAATAGTGCACGTGCGTTGGACTAAGCTGGAATCTGCAAGCATTCAATAAACATGAGAAGACAAGGCAATATGGGCTCTTTTGTCAGATCAACAATAATGCATATAAGAGCCATGTCAACAATTTAATTATGGTCTTCTCCTATCGACCCCCAAAGAAAAGAAAAGAAATAAAACTATTTACACGGGAAAGCTCCCAACAAGAAAAAGAAGAACATGAAATGTTTTTGGGTTTTCTTTTTAATTACTACTACAAGCATGGAAAGTAAACTAATTAAAAGCTACAACTATTTTTTTTGGTTTTTCTTAAGGTTTATTAAACACACAAGAAGAAAGCATAAAAAGGAAAATAAACTAGCATGGATGATACAATGAAAAAGTATGGGCACCGACATCTAGCAATGAGTGTGTGAACATAAATGTAATGTCGGTGGGAAATACATACTCCCCCAAGCTTAGGCTTTTGGCCTAAGTTGGTCTATGGCCACGGCTGGCCTGGCGGATATCCATAATAGTAGTTGGGGTCGTACTGCGAGGAAGAAGAGGAAGACTCAGCTTGCCACTGGCTGACAATCATCTCCGGATCCCACTGGTAATTAGACTGTCGTGAAGGATCAATTTGTGGTTCCGGCTCTGGCTCCTCAGCTGGTGCAGGGTTCCGGTAGGCGTGAATAACCTTCAATGGAACAAGGTATGTGCCTACAGATAAATCAAACAAAGAAGGAGAAGACAGGGTAATGGTCTCAGGATGATGTTTATTAAAGAACAATTGATATTTAAGCTCTCCTTCCCTATTCTTAACAATAAAATCTTGTGCCACCATACTTTTATAATCTAGATAAACACGAGGCAACACTTTTTCTTCCTTCTCAGCATGCCTAATAGGTATGTTAAAATGTGCAGCTAGGCGTGAAGCATAGATGCCTCCAAAGATGGGGCCCTTTGTACGGTTCAGACTTGCCCATTTAGCAATAATGCCGCCTGAGGGAGTCCTGGATTAGGGGGTCTCCGGACAGCCGGACTATCTCCATTGGTCGGACTGTTAGACTACGAAGATACAAGATTGAAGACTTCGTCTCGTGTCTGGATGGGACTCTACTTGGCGTGGAAGGCAAGCTAGGAAATATGTATATGGATATATTCTCCTTTGTAACCGACCTTGTGTAAACCTAACCCTCTCCGATGTCTATATAAACCGAAGGGTTTTAGTCCGTAGAACAACCATAACATACAATAATACCATAGGCTAGCTTCTAGGGTTTAGCCTCTCTGATCTCGTGGTAGATCTACTCTTGTAACACCCATATCATCAATATTAATCAAGCAGGACGTAGGATTTTACCTCCATCAAGAGGGCCCGATCCTGGGTAAAACTTCATGTCCCTTGCCTCCTGTTACCATCCGGCCTAGACGCACAGTTCGGGACCCCCTACCCGAGATCCGCCGGTTTTGACACCGACACCGCCCATACTAAAAGTGTTAACACCATATAAACCTTGGAGAAAAATAATAATATCAGGGATACTAAGGTTTCCACAGTTTCCGCGACCAATTAAGCAATGACTAGCAAATAATGTGAAGTAACGTAAAACAGGAAAATGTATGCTAGTGATTCATGCATCGGAAACCTTCCTTGTTCCCCCTACAGTGATAGTATCAATAAATCCCTCCACATCATCACGATGTGGTTCTTCTGTCTTGCCCTCAAAAGGGACTAGACAAATCCGACAAAAATCATAAAGTGACATCTCCTTATGCTCATCATATAAATGAAACTCCACTGTAGGTGGTGAGTTCCTAGAATGAAAATGAAAGTTTTGCATAAAGGTATTTGTGAGTAAGAGATATTGACCGCATTGGTCGTGGAGGAAAGCGGTGAGGCCTGCATTATGAGCCAATTCATGAAAATCTTCATAAATACCGGCGGCTCTCAAGAAATCCTCGGAAGGCCATTCACACGCCCGAACCTCTGCGATGCGAGGCAGATTATACTTAGGCTTTGGTGCCTTTTCCTTCGAGCTTTGGATCGATGAGCCCCTCAAAAGTCTCCTCATCATTTTCTGAAAAGTTCTGAAATTTTTTAGTAACTTCAAAATAAAAGTAAACCAAACTCAATAATATTGATAGCAACTACTCCTACAAGTGCCTAGGGCCTATATCATGCATCAAAACTACTTTTGACCATATAAATTTGACATGCGAGCTCAAGAACAGGGTCACCTAAGCAGCAAAAATTTGCAATGAATAAATCCCTAGAACAAAAACTAATTGGACCAATGGAGGAGTCACATACCAAGGAACAATCTCCCCAAGCAGTTTTGTGAGAGGTGCTTTGAGCAAGCAGATCGAAAATGGTAGTAAAATGAGCTAGAACTCGTGCTTGAGGTGGATATTCGTGTTTGTGGGAGGAATATGAAGTGTGTGGGTGTAGGAATAAGTGGAGGAGGGCCACCGTGGGCCCACAAGGCAGGGGGCGCGCCCTAGAGGGGTGGGCGCGCCCTCCACCCTCGTGTGCAGGTGGTTGACCCCCTGGTTTGTTCTCAGTTCCATAAATCCTCAAATATTTTAGAAAAATAATCATATTTAAATTTCAGGGCATTTGGAGAACTTTTATTTCCGAGGTATTTTTATATTGCACGGATAATCAGATAACAGATAGAAAAATATTTATTTTATTTTATTTAATATAAATAACAGAAAGTAGAAGGAGGGTACAGAAGGTTGTGCCTTCTAGTTTCATCCATCTCATGATCATCAAAAGGAATCCACTAACAAGGTTGAACAAGTCTTGTTAACGAACTCATCCCGAAGAACATGGAACCGGAGAAATTTCGAATAACACTATGTTACCTCAACGGGGATATGCACATCCCCAATACTAAGAATATCATATTTGTTCTTGACAGTAGGAAGAGGAAATTCAAAACCTCCAAATATAATCGATGGAATTTTTCCAATAGAATTGATACTGTGAACT
Source organism: Triticum dicoccoides (assembly GCF_002162155.2). Lineage (NCBI taxonomy): Eukaryota > Viridiplantae > Streptophyta > Magnoliopsida > Poales > Poaceae > Triticum > Triticum dicoccoides. The sequence continues at coordinate 115,371,416 of NC_041380.1, forward strand.
TGAGGTTGTTTCCTCGGAAAGTGTACCGTATGCTCATTACCATTAACATGAAAAGTGACATTGCCTTTAGTGCAATCAATAACAGCCCCTGCAGTATTCAAAAAGGGTCTTCCAAGAATAATAGACATACTATCGTCCTTGGGAATATGAAGAATAACAATGTCCGTTAAAATAGTAACGTTTGCAACTACAACATGCACATCCTCACAAATACCGACAGGTATAGCAGTTGATTTATCAGCCATTTGCAAAGATATTTCAGTAGAAGTCAACTTATTCAAATCAAGTCTACGATATAAAGATAGAGGCATAACACTAACACCGGCTCCAAGATCACATAAAGCAGTTTTAACATAGTTTCTTTTAATAGAGCATGGTATAGTGGGTACTCGTGGATCTCCAAGTTTCTTTGGTATTCCACCCTTAAAATTATAATTAGCAAGCATGGTGGAAATTTCAGCTTCCGGTATCTTTCTTTTATTTGTAATAATATCTTTCATGTACTTAGCATAATGATTGGTTTTGAGTATATCAGTTAATCGCATACGGAAAAAGATAGGTCTAATCATTCCAGCAAAGCGCTCAAAATCATGATCATCCTTTTTCTTGGATGGTTTGGGAGGAAAAGGCATGGGTTTCTAAACCCAAGGCTCTCTTTCTTTACCATGTTTCCTAGCAACAAAATATTTCTTATCATAACGTTGATTCTTTGATTGTGGGTTATCAAGATCAACAACATGTTCAATTTCTATATCATTATCATTACTAGGTTGAGCATCATTATGAACATTATCATTAACATTATCACTAGTTTCAGGTTCATTACCATATTGGGTTTTAGCATCAGAAATAGAAATATCATTTGGATTCTCAGGTGTTTCAACAATAGGATCACTAGAAGCATGCAAAGTCTTATCATTTTTCTTTTTCTTCTTTTTAGAAGAACTAGGTACATCTATATTATTTCTTTGAGAATGTTGCTCAATTCTCTTAGGGTGGCCTTCAGGATGCAAAGGTTCCTGAGTCATTCTACCAGTTCTAGTAGCCACTCTAATAGCATAATCATTATCTTTAGTATTCAATTCATTGAGCAAATCATTTTGAGCTTTAAGTACTTGTTCTACTTGAGTGGTAACCATAGAAGCATGTTTACTAATAAGTTTAAGTTGACCTTTAACATTAGCCATATAATCACCCAAGTGTTCAAGCATATTTGAATTGTATTTCAATTGTCTACCAAAATAAGCATTAAAGTCTTCTTGCTTAGCCATAAATTTATCAAACTCATCTAAGCATGGGCTAGCAAACTTAGTAAACGGGATTACAACTTTATCATATCTATAGAGAGAATTTACCTTTACTACCTGTGTCGGGTTATCAAGACCATGAGTTTCTTCAGTAGGTAAAGGATTAAGATTATATGTCTCTTCAACAGGCGGTAAATTAAGACCATGTACTTCTTCAATAGGAGGTAAATTCTTAAAATCTTCAGCTTTAATACCTTTTTCTTTCAGAGATTTCTTTGCCTCTTGCATATCTTCAGGACTGAGAAATAGAATACCCCTCTTCTTCGAAGTTGGTTTAGGAATAGGCTCAGGAATTGGCTCCGGAGGTGTCCAATTATTTTCATTTGTCAACATATTATTCAATAGAATTTGAGCTTCATCCGGTGTTCTTTCCCTGAAAACAGAACCAACACAACTATCCAGGTAATCTCTGGAGGCATCGATTAGTCCATTATAAAAGATATCAAGTATTTCATTTTTCTTAAGAGGATGATTAGGCAAAGCATTAATTAATTGGAGAAGCCTCCCCCAAGCTTGTGGGAGACTCTCTTCTTTAATTTGCACAAAATTATATATATCCCTTAAAGCAACTTGTTTCTTATGAGCAGGGAAATATTTAGCAGAGAAGTAATAAATCATATCCTGAGGACTACACACACAACCAGGATCAAGAGAATTAAACCATATATTAGCATCACCTTTTAATGAGAATGGAAATATTTTAAGGATGTAAAAGTAACGAGTTCTCTCATGTTTAGTAAAGAGGGTAGCTATATCATTCAATTTAGTAAGATGTGCCACAACAGTTTCAGATTCATAACCATGAAAAGGATCAGATTCAACCAAAGTAATTATATCAGGATCAATAGAGAATTCATAATCCTTATCAGTAACAAATATTGGTGAACTAGCAAAAGCAGGGTCAGGTTTCATTCTAGCATTTAGAGATTTCTTACTCCATTTAGCTAATAATCTTTTGAGTTCAGTTCTATTTTGGCACGCTAAAATAGCTAAGGAAGCTTCTTGATCAAAGACATAACCCGTAGGAATAACAAGTGATTCTTTATCATCACTTTTATCAGTATCATCAGATTCAATATTTTCAATCTCTCTAGCCCTAGCAAGTTGTTCATCGAGAAAATCACTAAGTGGCATAGTAGTATTAGGCATAGAGGTAGTTTCATCATAAGTATCATACATAGTAGAAGTGGCATCATCAATAACATGTGACATATCAGAACGAATAGCAGAAGCAGGTGTAGGTGTAGGTGTCGCAAACTTACTCATAACAGAAGGTGAATCAAGTGCAGAGCTAGATGGCAGTTCCTTACCACCCCTCATAGTTGAGGGATAGATCTTGGTTTTTGGATCTCTCAAGTTCTTCATAATAATAAGCAGATATATATCCCAAGTGACTCAAAGAATAGAGCTATCCTCCCCGGCAACGGCACCAGAAAATAGTCTTGATAACCCACAAGTATAGGGGATCGCAAAGTTTTCGAGGGTAGAGTATTCAACCCAAATTTATTGATTCGACACAAGGGGAGCCAAAGAATATTCTCAAGTATTAGCAGCTGAATTGTCAATTCAACCACACATGGAAACTTAATATATGCAGCAAAGTATTTAGTAGCAAAGTAATACGATAGTAGTGATAACGGTAACAAAAGGTAACGGTAGTAAAAGCAATGTTTTTGGTATTTCATAGTGATGATAGCAATAGCAATGTGAAAGTAAATTAGCGAAGAACAATATGTGGAAAGCTCGTAGGCAATGGATCAGTGATGGAGAATTATGCCGGACGCGGTTCATCATGTAACAGTCATAACCTAGGGTGACACAGAACTAGCTCCAGTTCATCAATATAATGTAGGCATGTATTCCGAATATAGTCATACGTGCTTATGGAAAAGAACTTGCATGACATCTTTTGTCCTACCCTCCCGTGGCAGTGGGGTCCTTACGGAAACTAAGGGATATTAAGGCCTCCTTTTAATAGAGAACCGGAACAAAGCATTAACATATAGTGAATACATGAACTCCTCAAACTACGGCCATCACCGGTAAGTATCCCGATTATTGTTACTTTGGGGTTAACGGATCATAACACATAATAGGTGACTATAGACTTGCAAGATAGGATCAAGAACAGTCATATATTGATGAAAACATAATAGGTTCAGATCTGAAATCATGGCACTCGGGCCCTAGTGACAAGCATTAAGCATAGCAAAGTCATAGCAACATCAATCTCAGAACATAGTGGATACTAGGGATCAAACCCTAACAAAACTAACTCGATTACATGATAGATCCCATCCAACCCATCACCGTGGTGACAATGGGTTATTCTATTGATTCACTTGATGTATGTTTTGATGATCAACTTGCGGGTTCCACCCATGAACCTATGCATAGGGGTTGGCACATGTTTTCGTCTTGACTCTCCGTTAGAAACTTTGGGGCACTCTTTGAAGTACTTTGTGTTGGTTTGAATAGATGAATCTGAGATTGTGTGATGCATATTGTATAATCATACCCACGGATACTTGAGGTGACATTGGAGTATCTAGGTGACATTAGGGTCTTGATTGATTTGTGTCTTAAGGTGTTATTCTAGTATGAACTCTAGGATAGATTGAACGGAAAGAATATCTTCATGTTATTTTACTATAGACTCTTGAATAGATCGATCAGAAAGAATAACTTTGAGGTGGTTTCGTAACCTACCATAATCTCTTCGTTTGTTCTCCGCTATTAGTGACTTTGGAGTGACTCTTTGTTGCATGTTGAGGGATAGTTATATGATCCAATTATGTTATTATTGTTGAGAGAACTTGCACTAGTGAAAGTATGAACCCTAGGCCTTGTTTCCTAGCATTGCAATACCGTTTGTGCTCACTTTTATCATTAGCTTCCTTGCTGTGTTTATATTTTTCAGATTACAAAAACATACATCTACCATCCATATTGCACTTGTATCACCATCTCTTCGCTGAACTAGTGCACCTATATAATTTACCATTGTATTGGGTGTGTTGGGGACACAAGAGACTCTCTGTTATTTGGTTGCAGGGTTGTTTGAGAGAGACCATCTTCATCCTATGCCTCCCACGGATTGACAAACCTTAGGTCATCCACTTGTGGGAAATTTGCTACTGTCCTACAAACCTCTGCACTTGGAGGCCCAACAACATCTACAAGAAGAAGGTTGTGTAGTAGACATCGAGCTCTTTTCTGTCTCCGTTGCCGGGGAGGTGAGTGCTTGAAGGTATATCTTTAGATCTTGCAATCGAATATTTTAGTTTCTTGTTTTATCACTAGTTTAGTTTATAAAAGAAAACTAAAAAAATATGGAATTGAGTTTGCCTCAAACGCTTCATCTTTTTAATATCTTTCGTGAGTATGATGGAAAGGAAAATTGTGCCAAAGTGTTAGAATGGGAATGCATTAAAATGTTTGGCACTAAATATTTGAATTATGAGCATGATTGCAATGTTGTTAGTATGAATTCCTTGAATATCCATGATGCTAATGATATGCAAAGCCACAAGCTTGGGGAAGCTATGTTTGATGAAGATGATATTTTTTGTCCCCCTAGTTTTGATGGGCAAATTTATTATGATGAAAGCATGCCTCCTATTTATGATGACTATATTGATGAAAGTGGATTTGGAGAGGCCATGACTTTATTTTGTGATGAATCCACTATTCTGGAAGAGGTTCCAATTGATTATGAGAACGAAGTTGCTATCTATGATGATTATTGTGATGACTTGTATGATATAAAGAATAATGATATCCATGAAACTTGTCATCATGATTTTAGTTTTCAATTGGATTATGCCTCACATGATAATTATTTTGTTGAGTTTGCTCCCACTATTATTCATGAGAAGAATTTTGCTTGTGTGGAGAGTAATAAAATTTCTATGCTTGTAGATCATGAAAAGAATGCTTTAGGTGCTGGTTATATTGTTGAATTCATTCATGATGCTACTGAAAATTATTATGAGGTAGGAATATATACTTGTAGGAATTGCAATAATATCAAGTTTCCTCCCTATGTGCTTAAAGTTTCAAAGTTATGCTTGTTTTGCCTTCCTATGCTAGTTGATTATCGTCCCCATTAATTTTTTGCTCACAAAATCCCTATGCATAGGAAGTGGGTTATACTTAAATGTGCTAGTCATATTCTTCATGATGCTCTCTTTATGTTTCAATTCTTATCTTTTATGTGAGCATCATTGAAATGATCATGCCTAGCTAGGGGCGTCAAATGATAGCGCTTGTTGGGAGGCAACCCAAATTTATTTTTGTTCCTTGATTTTTGTTCCTGTTTAGTAATAAATAATTTATCTAGCCTCTCTTATGATTGATTTTTATGTTTTAATTAGTGTTTGTGCCAAGTAGAACCATTGGGAAGACTTGGGGAAAGTCTTGTTGATCTTGCTGTAAAAAACAGAAACTTTAGCGCTCACGAGAATTGCTGCCATTTTTTATTGGAGAGTGCTATTTAGTTAATTATTTTTGCACATGATTAACAGATAAATTACTCACGTCCAGAAATTTATTTTATAATTTTTGGGGTCCTATAAGTTTGCGTTAGTTACAGATTACTACAGACTGTTCTGTTTTTGACAGATTCTGTTTTTCGTGTGTTGTTTGCTTATTTTAATGAATCTGTGGCTAGTAAAAGAGTTTATAAACCATAGAGAAGTTGGAATACAGTAGGTTTAACACCAATATAAATAAATAATGAGTTCATTACAGTACCTTGAAGTGGTGTTTTGTTTTCTTTCGCTAACGGAGCTTACGAGTTTTCTGTTAAGTTTTGTGTTGTGAAGTTTTCAAGTTTTGGGTAAAGATTCGATGGATTATGGAACAAGGAGTGGAAAGAGCCTAAGATTGGGGATGCCCAAGGCACCCCAAGGCAATATTCAAGGACAACCAAGAGCCTAAGCTTGGGGATGCCCCGGAAGGCATCCCCTCTTTCGTCTTCGTTCATCGGTAACTTTACTTGGAGCTATATTTTTATTCGCCACATGATATGTGTTTTGCTTGGAGCGTCATTTTATTTTCTTTTGTTTTGCTTGATGTTTGAATAAAATACCAAGATCCGAAATTCTTAAATGTTAGAGAGTCTTCATATAGTTGCATAATTATTCGACTACTCATTGATCTTCACTTATATCTTTCAGAGTAGTTTGTTGTTGCTCTAGTGCTTCACTTATATCTTTTTAGAGCACGGTGGTGGTTTTATTATATAGAAATAATTGATCTCTCATGCTTCACTTATATTATTTTGAGATTCCTAAACAGCATGGTAATTTGCTTTGGTTATGAATTTAGTCCTAATATGATGGGCATCCAAGAGGGATATAATAAAAACTTTCATATAAAGTGCATTGAATACTATGAGAAGTTTGATACTTGATGATTGTTTTGAGATATGAGGATGGTAATATTAGAGTCATGCTAGTGAGTAGTTGTGAATTTGAGAGATACTTGTGTTAAAGTTTGTGATTCCCTTAGCATGCACGTATGGTGAACCGTTATGTGATGAAGTCGGAGCATGATTTATTTATTGATTGTCTTCCTTATGAGTGGCGGTCGGGGACGAGCGATGGTCTTTTCCTACCAATATACCCCCCTAGGAGCACGCGTGTAGTACTTTGTTTCAATAACTAATAGATTTTTGCAATAAGTATGTGAGTTCTTTATGACTAATGTTGAGTCCATGGATTATACGCACTCTCACCCTTCCACCATTGCTAGCCTCTCTAGTACCACGCAACTTTCGCCGGTACCATAAACCCACCATATATCTTCCTCAAAACAACCACCATACCTACCTATTATGGCATTTCCATAGCCATTCCGAGATATATTGCCATGCAACTTTCCACCGTTCCGTTATTATGACATGCTTCATCATTGTCATATTGCTTTGCATGATCATGTAGTTGACATTGTATTTGTGGCAAAGCCACCATTCATAATTCTTCCATACATGTCACTCTTGAGTCATTGCACATCCCAATACACCGCCGGAGGCATTCATATAGAGTCATATTTTGTTCTAAGTATCGAGTTGTAATTCTTGAGTTTAAGCAAATAAAACTGTGATGATCATCATTATTAGAGCATTGTCCCAGTGAGGAAAGGATGATGGAGACTACGATTCCCCCATAAGTAGGGATGAGACTCCGGACGAAAAAATAAAAAAAGAGAAAAAAGAGGCCATAAAAAAAGAGAAAAGGTCCAAATAAAAAAATAAAAAAATAAAAAAATGAGAGAAAAAGAGAGAAGGGGCAATGCTACTATCCTTTTACCGCACTTGTGCTTCAAAGTAGCACCATGATCTTCATGATAGAGAGTCTCCTATGTTGTCACTTTCATATACTAGTGGAAATCTTTCATTAGAGAACTTGGCTTGTATATTCCAATGATGTGCTTCCTCAAAATGCCCTAGGTCTTCATGAGCAAGCGAGTTGGATGCACACCCACTAGTTTCTTTTGTTGAGCTCTCATACATTTATAGCTCTAGTGCATCTGTTGCATGGCAATCCCTACTCACTCACATTGATATCTATTGATGGGCATCTCCATAGCCCATTGATACGCCTAGTTGATGTGAGACTATCTTCTCATTTTTGTCTTCTCCACAACCACCATTCTATTCCACCTATAGTGCTATGTCCATGGCTCACGCTCATGTATTGCGTGAAGATTGAAAAAGTTTGAGAACATCAAAAGTATGAAACAATTGCTTGGCTTGTCATCGGGGTTGTGCATGATTTAAATATTTTGTGTGGTGAAGATAGAGCATAGCCAGACTATATGATTTTGTAGGGATAGCTTTCCTTGGCCATGTTATTTTGAGAAGACATGATTACTTGGTTAGTATGCTTGAAGTATTATTATTTTTATGTCAATATTAAACTTTTGTCTTGAATCTTATGGATCTGAATATTCTTGACACAATAAATAGAACTACATGGATAAATATGTTAGGTAGCATTCCACATCAAAAAATCTGTTTTTATCATTTATCTACTCGAGGATGAGCAGGAATTAAGCTTGGGGATGTTGATACGTCTCCAACGTATCTATAATTTTTGATTGTTCCATGCTATTATATTATCAACCTTGGATGTTTTATATGCATTTATATGCTATTTTATATGATTTTTGGGACTAACCTATTAACCTAGAGCCCAGTGCCACTTTCTATTTTTTCCTTGTTTTAGAGTATCGCAGAAAAGGAAAATCAAAGGGAGTCCAATTGACCTGAAACTTCACGGAACTTATTTTTGGACCAGAAGAAGACCACGGAGTATCGGAGTTGGACCAGAAGAGTCCCAGGCTGCTCATGAGGGTGGGGGGCGCGCCGACCCCCGGGCGCGCCCCCTGCCTCGTGGACAGCCTGGAGGTCCACCGACGTACTTTTTCCTCCCATATATACCCATATACCCTAAAAACTTCGGGGAGCACAATAGATCGGGAGTTCTGCCGCCAGAAGCCTCCGTAGCCACCAAAAACCAATCTAGACCCATTTCGGCACCCTGTCGAAGGGGGCATCCCTCTCCGATGGCCATCTTCATCATCCCGGTGCTCTCCATGACGAGGAGGGAGTAGTTCTCCCTCGGGGCTCATGGTATGTACCAGTAGCTATGTGTTTGATCTCTCTCTCTCTCTCTCTCTCTCGTGTTCTTGAGGTGGTACGGTCTTGATGTATCGCGAGCTTTGCTATTATAGTTGGATCTTATGATGTTTCTCCCCCTATACTCTCTTGTAATGGATTGAGTTTTCCCTTTGAAGTTATCTTATCGGATTGAGTCTTTAAGGATTGGAGAACACTTGATGTTTGTCTTGCATGGGATAACCGTGGTGACAATGGGTTATTCTATTGATTCACTTGATGTATGTTTTGGTGATCAACTTGCGGGTTCCGCCCATGAACCTATGCATAGGGGTGGGCACATTTTTTCGTCTTAACTCTCCGTTAGAAACTTTGGGGCACTCTTTGAAGTACTTTGTGTTGGTTTGAATAGATGAATCTGAGATTGTGTGATGCATATCGTATAATCATACCCGCGGATACTTGAGGTGACATTGGAGTATCTAGGTGACATTAGGGTCTTGATTGATTTGTGTCTTAAGGTGTTATTCTAGTATGAACTCTAGGATAGATTGAACGGAAAGAATATCTTCATGTTATTTTACTACGGACTCTTGAATAGATCGATTAGAAATAATAACTTTGAGGTGGTTTCGTACCCTACCATAATCTCTTCGTTTGTTCTCCGCTATTAGTTACTTTGGAGTGACTCTTTGTTGCATGTTGAGGGATAGTTATGTGATCCAATTATGTTATTATTGTTTAGAGAACTTGCACTAGTGAAAGTATGAACCCTAGGCCTTGTTTCCTAGCATTGCAATACCATTTGTGCTCACTTTTATCATTAGTTACCTTGCTGTTTTTATATTTTCATATTACAAAAACATATATGTACCATCCATATTTCACTTGTATCACCATCTCTTCGCCGAACTAGTGCACCTATACAATTTACCATTGTATTGGGTGTGTTGGGGACACAAGAGACTCTCTGTTATTTGGTTGTAGGGTTGTTTGACAGAGACCATCTTCATCCTACGCCTCCCACGGATTGATAAACCTGAGGTCATCCACTTGAGGGAAATTTGCTACTTTCCTACAAACCTCTGCACTTGGAGGCCCAACAACGTCTACAAGAAGAAGGTTGTGTAGTAGACATCAGGTAGCGAGGGCTAGGCTCGCCACACCTGAGTGTGAGTCCTCAGATTCCTCCTCTTCCTCCTCTTCCTCAGATTCAGCCTCAGAGTCCATTTCCTTGCCAATGAATGCCTGAGCCTTCTTGGAGCTGCTCTTCTTGTGAGATGAGGACCTTGAAGGTTTTGATGAAGAGGACTTTGAAGATTTCTTCTTCTTCTTTGAATCATCAGAACTGTAATCCTTGTACTTCTTCTTCTTTGATTCCTTTTCCCATTGAGGACAATCTTGAATGTAGTGTCCGGGTTTCTTGCATTTGTGACAGAGTCTCTTCTTGTAATCATGGGATGAGGAATCTGATCTCAAGCCACCACTTCTTGAGGATTTTCCAAAGCGACCACGTATCGAGAACTTCTAGAATTTCCTCACGAGCATTGCTAGCTCCTGGCTGAGTTCTTCAGGGTCACCAAGGCTGCTACCAGAATATTCACCTTCAGATTCAGACACTGCCTTGTCCTTCAAAGCCCGTGATCTGCCATAACTTGGTCCATAGAGATCTCTCTTCTCATCAAGCTGGAACTCATGAGTGTTTAGTCTCTCGAGGATATCAGCGGGATCAAGTGACTTATAGTCTCCACGTTCTTGTATCATCAATGCTAAGGTATCAAATGAAGAATCAAGCGATCTCAGCAATTTCTTCACCACCTCATGATCGGTGATATCAGTGGCACCAAGTTCCTGAAGCTCATTTGAGATGTCAGTGAGGCGATCGAAGGTTTGCTGAACATTTTCATTGTCGAGTCTTTTGAAGCGGTTGAAGAGATTGCGAAGAACGTCAACTCAAGAGTCACGCTGTGTTGAGACTCCCTCATTGACCTTGGACAGCCTGTCCCAGATAAGCTTTGTTGTCCAAAGCACTCACTCTGCCATACTGCCCTTTGCTCAGATGGCCACATATGATGTTCTTCGCTTGAGAGTCGAGTTGCTTGAATCTCTTCACATCAGTAGCGTTGATGGTGGAAGTGATAGAGGGAACACCATTCTCCACAATGTACCAGAGATCATTATCAATTGCCTCAAGATGCATGCACATCTTGTTCTTCCAGTAGGGGTACTCCTTCCCATCGAAGGTAGGACACCCAGCAGACACCTTGATCATACCTACGGTCGACATAACAAAACTCCAGGTGGTTAAACCAGAATCACATAGAACAAGGGAGTACCTCGCTCTGATACCAATTGAAAGTGCGTTATATCGACTAGAGGGGGTGAATAGGCGATTTTTATGAATTCTTCACTGAGGAATTTGCGGGTGAGGAAATTCCTGAGTGAAGAACTACCTGCAGTGGAATAAGTACTCAGAAGTAAACATAACAGAACATGAGCATGGTCTTCATGATGAAATGAAAACAAGCACAGAGTACAGAAAGCGTAAACACATGATAAACAGAATGAAGACAAACAGACTGAAGAAATTGAGCTGAGGAAATAGAGAAAGTCATCATTCAAAGTCTTCAAGCAGATATGAACAAGCACACAACACAGAAATGAGGAAATGGAAGGGTTGAGGAAATGGAACCAGTTAGCTCGGTGAAGACAATGATTTGGTAGACCAGTTCCAACTGCTGTGATAGTTGTACGTCTGGTTAGGGCGGCTAGGTATTTAAACCTGAGGACACACAGTCCCGGACACCCAGTCCTGAACACGCAGCTCAGGACACTTAGTCCTCACCGTATTCCCCTTGAGCTAAGGCCACACAGACCTCGCCCAATCATCGTGGTAAGTCTTCAGGTGACTTCCAAACCTTCACAGACTCGGTCACTCGGCGATCCACAACTTCCTCTTGGATGCTCTAGACCATGACGCCTAACCGTCTGGAAGATGCACAATCTTCAAAGGTAACAAGCGTCGGATCCACGCAGGATCAATCTCTTCAATGATGCTCAATCACTTTGGGTTTGTAGGTGTTTGGGTTTGGGTTTTCCTCACTCGATGATTTTCACTCATAGTCCTCGGAGGATGGGATGCTCTCAAATGACAAGTGTTAGTTTCTCTCGGAGCAGCCAACCAACTAGTGGTTGTAGGAGGGCGGCTATTTATAGCCTAGGGAGCAGCCCGACATGATAAGACATAAATGCCCTTCAATGATATGACTGTTACGTGGGTAGATATTTTGGGACAGCTGGCGCATAACACAACAACGGTCGGAATTTTGAGTATTAGATTCCTCAAGGCTATCATATTCCTCACTGTATAGGCAATCTGCACTGGCGAATTCCTAACTCCTCAGTCATAACAAATTCCTCAGAGACCAGAAGAACTTCGTCTCTGTCACTGAAGAAATTTGACTGAACTGTATGAGATTTCCAATGGCTTCACTCGAAGGGATTGGTGGATGTAGGATTTGAGTTGAGCATCACTTGGAAATTTTTCCTTAGTATTTCCTCGACCCCCTTTAATAATACGGTGTTTCCTCTGACTCAAGAAAGAGAAAATGAAACTATGAAAACAAAAGTCTTCACGCTTCATGTTCCTCGAATGAATACCAAGTCTTCAGGATCACACCAATTTCTTCACTTTCAAAGTCTTCAGGAAGTCTTCAGAAATCCAAAGTCTTCAGTCAAAGAACTTCATTTTTAGGTGTCGACTTTCTCTGTAAATATTAAACTCCTCATAGACTTATAGACCTGTGTACACTCACAAACGCATCAGTCCCTTAACCTATAAGTCTTCAATACACCAAAATAACTAAGGGCCACTAGATGCACTTACAGTTAGTATTAAATAAAGTTATATATTCCTCAATGGCACGTACAGAATATAAAACGATTGTCGTGGGGAAAATGGAAAAACCCGCTCCACTAGATACAACGGAGCCTGCCTACCGGGGTTTGTCTCTCGTCACACCATCTCACACATGGTGGCGGTGGCCTCTCTCTCTCACCGTTGGTCAGTGATCCGACCGCATCCCATCCGCCAGCGAAAAGGGACTATGTGCATCATTTCTCTGTTCGACGGCGTTGAGGCAGCACTTCCCGATCTACGGTATCCTCCGTTCTCTCTGACCAAGCTCCGGTGCGGCAGGGCCTTCGCCACTTGCTTGCTGCCGTAGTATGGGCAGATCCCGGCCGCCGGCGCCCTCCTAGTTTCAGCCTGACGACCATTAGGTACAACTTCCTCTGGCCTTGCTCCACTGCCATCTTCCCATGTTGTTGCATGTGGAAAATCCTGCATGTGGATCTTATTTAGTTGTTTGCTTAAAACTTATCTCGGCCGGCGTACTTTCCATCTTGCAATCTCGTCCTCAAACCATTTTGATAAACCACCATGCTGCTATCTTTCCCTTATTACATGGAATATGCTTCTTTTTTGTCAGTGTATGTGTCTTCAACTCATGTTATTGGGCAGTAATTGTTTCCTTTCTACCTCATTCTGCAAACAGGGCTGTCTATTTCACCTCGTTGCTATTGCGACCTTTTGGTGAACTGCACAAATCACTTTTTTCTTAAGAGTGTTTTGTGCAGTTCTGCCAAAATGTCACATGGGCAACGTTTTTACATTTCTGTGGGACTACAGAAAGGGAGATTGGATTTGCTATCCTCCTCATCCAAATTCGTGCCTAATCTTCTCCAACAAGTAGTTAGTCCTAAAGAGAGATCACAAAGGTGATCGGCTTCTATTTGTGTGTGTTATGTTTCATCATCTAGTTCCACTATTATTGTAATCACACTGACTGGATATGTTTGCAAACAAGGATGGTCAGCTCGATTTTAGTGGAGCTGCACAAAATTATCGGATTGGGATGTCCTCCATACACCTCTTTTTTGGCTACAGAGCTGGGTGAAACTAGATGCCAACCAATGAACATTGTGCCCAGGAAATGGAGCCATGACTACAAACAGCATCGATCAATTATATATTTTTCTTTATTTGTACACCTTCTCACAACTTTGTCTTTAGTTGTGATGTGAATATTGGCGCTGATCTGCGAACCATTGAGATGCATTAGCAGCCATGGTAGTTCCATTTGTATTTGATGGAATGTTGTAACGAGATAATCTTGAGGCAAGAGGACACATGAATCCTAAGTTCAAACCTTTTTTCCCGCGGGAACCAAAGTTGAAACCTTCATAGCATCACAGTGCAATTTCATTAAAATTATGCATACATATAAACAAATCCTAAAGGATTGATAGCAATGCCAGAAACAACTCGACTTTGTTTTGCCGACATGTGGGACATCCTTCATTCGGCTCCACCTGCGATGCAGCAATATTGAGTGCACAACTGCAGGGAAAGATTCACCCCGGTCAATGCCCCACAGTAGTAATGACTAGTGAGAAGTCAAATCACAGAGCCCCACCTTCACCATAGTAAGTTGCTTGGACGAAGCAACCATCATTTCTCTGTTCGTTGAATCCGCTGGTACCCCCCATATTCCCGGAGTAGTAAGTTGCTCGAGCAAAGCAACCATCACTTCACCTTTCCCACAGTAAGTACTAGTACCTCATTTTTTTACTCTAGAAACAACCACACGTGAATATTGGATGGTATAAGCACAACAACTGAAACAAAAATTGAAATCAACCAATGAACTACTACTAATGGTGAGCGTTTGCTAGTATCATGTACTCCGTCTCCATGTATATAGGGCTTAATGCGTTTTCCGAGACTAACTTTGGCCCTATTTGGATCCATGGGTTAGAGTTAGTTTGAGCTAGTTGGGGCTCAAATAGCCCTAAAGTATCCAAGCATTATGGTTAAATTGGAGCAAGTTGCACCGAACCCACCAAAAAAACTATCCCGCCCAAGAGGTGCTAATTGGAGATAGTTCTCATTGGGCCCACTGAAAAATCACTTTTCTCTCTCCATCAAGTGCATTTATTGTCAATCTAAACCTGTCACCCAAACACCTCTTTGGCTACAGTTAGTTCAGGGTTAGTCATGAGTTAGTCTAATCTCTAGCTAAGTTAGAGTATCCAAACAAGAGCAGTATAGGACATGCAAGTTGCTCAAAGCATACAGTAAAATTCGTACGTGAACTGATCCTTTTTTAACGGAACGTGAAAGGATATTCGAATGATATAATTTTCAAATTGTATAAAATCTTATCAATAGTCAAAGGCATCCTCGAATAATACATTAGGCCCTATATAAAATCTTATCAATAGTCAAAACCAAGTGTTACTACTACACCAAACAAGTTCAAAACGAGAAACTGGACCCAGTCACGGCACGACATGCCTATCTCATTTGGTCCATCGGTCAAAGTGCTTCCTCTTCTTGGCATAACAATAGAGTACAACAATTTTTAAGAATGCTCTTGTCATGTCGCCAACATGTGATGAGTTAACCAACCTCAATAGACGACAAAAACGCCAGGCCGCCGCACTTTGAGAGAGACGAGGAGCGAGAAGTGATACAAGCTGCTGGATTACTAGAGCTAGGTGTTGCACAGAGGCCAAGAAATATGGTGATAGCGTGGGTTAGCCATGTAGTATTATGTAACTACACTCGGCTGCCGTGTTTCGTACTCTTTCGGTCTACTATGGAGATGATTGGTTGATTTTATATCTCTTAATAATATAAAGTATTATGAGTGCAGATGCTCCACCACGAGGTTCCTTGCTCCTTCACGATCGTTGGGCGTGCATGTAATGCTATTAATTAGCAAATAAACATTCTTGTTTCTAGACATATCAACCAATAAGAGATGTGGGCGTGCACGTTTTCAATGACTTGAGACTACCAAACACGACTATCAGCATTCTGGGAATGGGGGTCCCTAGACTTGCCTGCCTGCGGCCCGCGGCGTGGCTCAGCCAGCAGGCCGTACGACTCATCTTCACCAACAAAGCATCCAAGACCCTCGCGAGGGTCCAAGCCTCGCGAGGCGGACGACGCAAGGCCTCCTCTGGAGTGGCCTAGCTAGGCAGGCTCACAAGGAGCAGAGATATAAAGGTGGGGCAAACCTCATGAGGCCCTCGTGACGTGAGCCATGACGCACGACACCAAGCGGGTGCCAGCGTGCACAACGTCCTTATTTCCTCTTTGGTGCTAAGGAGGTCAGCGTAGACGAAGAGTACCGAGGCATTAGGCAAAGGTTGCTATATTGGTGCAACGAGACCAAGACCAGGAGGACGGCAGATGGAGGTCATCGTGGTGCCCAAGACGGCGTCACCACCAGAGCTTTTGGCAGGCGAAGACCACTTTTGTCAGGATGGCTTGTACTAGCTGTCCCCCTTTGAATTGGCCCGCCGTTGTTGGCTCCCTTCCCGCTCGATATTTGGGAAGAGGACCAGGGCTTATATAAGTAGAGCTAACCACCATAGTAGGGGCATCTGATCTGATCGCATCTCATCTCATCTCATCTCATCTTAGCTTGATCCAACCCGATCGAGAGCCTACTCACAAGAACACCTCAACCTCTGGAGGCCGTTCTTCCCTTGTATTGTTCATCATCAGCCCTAGAGGCAATCCACCACCACCACACTGGAGTAGGGTATTACACCACAATGGTGGCCCGAACAAGTATAAACCTCGTGTCTTTCTGTGTTGCGAGTTCGCCGAGTTTGTCCGTGAGATCTTAGAGAACTAGGGCGTAGATCGGTAGGAAGGAAAGACTTCGCACGCACCCCAGTGTTCGAACCTTAAGGGTTTGCCGGAACCCCACATCCAACATTTGGCGCGCCAGGTAGGGGTGCGCGGTAGCTTCCCTTCCATCAGTTCGTCGCTCCGTCGCTCCGTCGTGTCCATGGCGGACGCTCGCTGTGCTTGAGCTGAGCGTCGGGCTGCCCTCACCGCCCGCGTCGCTTAGACGGCTCCCGTCGGCGGGCCGCATCGCTGTTCTCCGTCCCTCGCCGCCAACGCTGCCACCGGCCCGGTGGGGAACGAGCAGCAGACGTCCTCGCTGCATCCTTTGGTGCGGCAGGATGGCCGCACCGCCACTTCATCGCTGACCCCTGCCGGTTCTTCGTCTCACGCGCACCGTGCTCCCATGGAAGCATGGGCTGCGCTCCTCGCGACGAACGAGCTCCTGCGCTACTGCCCTGTCGACGACCTCTACGAGGAGTGGCTCGATCGCGTTGCCGAGCTCGTCCGTGCCGCAGGGGGCTCTCCGGTGCCGTCCCACTCTCTGCCTCCCCCTCAACCAGCCACGGGCGACGGGGCTCAAGGCGTGCCTCCGCCACTTCAGCCCCAAGACGGCGCCTCCACACCAAAGCGCGCGGCTCCGTGGCGTGATCCGCCGCGCCCGGCGCCCGCGCGCGAAGAGAGAAGCTGCCAAGAAATTCCACGGCCACGAGAAGCTGCACCTGCGCTCCCCGCGCCACCTCGTCAAGACCGTGCACTGCCCGCAGCGGTGCAGTGCGGACCTCCTAAAAACCAAGCTCCACCTCCGAAGTGGGCCCCGGCAACCACAGCTGGCTGCGCGCCTTCACCCCCGAGCTGCGTAGCGTCGCCTGGCCGGGCAAGTTCAAGTCGGATCTGCCTCGTCGCTACGACGGTACCGCTGACCCCGCGGAGTTCCTGCAGCTCTATGAGATGAGCATCAAAGCGGCCAACGGCGACGAAAAGGTCATGGCGAACTGGTTTCCCATGGCTCTCAAGGATGGAGCTCGCTCCTGGCTCCTGAACCTGCAGCACGGCTTGATCTCCTCCTGGGACGAGATGCGCGACCGCTTCATCGCCAACTTCCAGGGCACTCGCGACCGCCCACCGGCCGTGGGTGATCTACACCGCATCAGGCAGCAACCAGGAGAGACCCTCCAGAAGTACATCCAATGCTTCAACAACACCCGCCTCAAGATCCCCAAGGTCACGGACGAGGCCATTATCTCCGTGTTTTCCGACGGCGCCCGCGATGTCAAGATGAAGGAAGAGCTCGCCATCCACGAGGAGCTCTACACATCTCAGGATTTGTGCAACCTGGCGACCAAGTGCGCAAGAGATGAGGAGGGGCGACTCTCTCTCCTTGAGCTGCCAGCCGTGGGCGCAGAGGAGAAGAAGGCCAAGGCCAAGGACGTGAAGCGCAAGGAGGCAACTGTGCTCGCAGTGGAGCCCGACATCAAGCGGGGCAGAGATCAGCTCGAGTCATCCAAGAACAGCCGACCGTTCCGCGCCTTCCACAACCTGAACACCCACAACACCAGCGACTGTCAAGAGCTCAGAGCCATACGAGAAGGACGCTACGTCGACGCCCCGAGCGCAACGACCGGGGCTACGACCATGGAGGAGGACGTGGAGGCAGACGCTGGGACGACCGTGGCCCATGCCAAGAGTGGCGCGACCGGCCTCGTGAGGACCGCTGGCAGGACCAACCTCGCGAGGGCGCCTGGAGGGACCCACCGCATGAGGATCGCCCCCAGGGCCACGTCGGTCTTCCCCCGCTGCCGCCACCAAGAAGGAACGACGACCACCACCAGGACGAGAGGGCTGGGGGCTTCCAGCAGCCACGTGCAATCGCCTGCATCTTGGGCGGTGCCTAGGCCCCAGCCTCTCAGCGCATCTTCAAACAGTTCGCTCGTGAGGTGAACGCGGCGCTCCCCAAACTCGAGGCTACGTGCCCGCTCAGGTGGTCCCAATGCGCCATCACTTTCAACTCAGCGGATCAGCTCAAGTGTGCGGCCACCGCTGGCGCCCTCCCTATGCTGTGTTCCCCAGTCATCAACAATGTGCAGGTCACCAAGACCCTCATCGACGGTGGCGCAGGGCTCAACGTTCTTTCCGTCGACACGTTCGACAACCTCCAAGTGCCATTGAGGGAGTCCTGGATTAGGGGGTCTCCGGACAGCCGGACTACATCCTTTGGCCGGACTGTTGGACTATGAAGATACAAGATTGAAGACTTCATCCCGTGTCCGAATGGGACTTTCCTTGGCGTAGAAGGCAAGATTGGCAATACGGATATGTAGATCTCCTCCCTTGTAACCGACTCTGTGTAACCCTAGCCCCCTCCGGTGTCTATATAAACCGGAGGGTTTAGTCCATAGGACAATATACAATCATACCATAGGCTAGCTTCTAGGGTTTAGCCTCTACGATCTCGTGGTAGATCAACTCTTGTAATACTCATATCATCAAGAACAATCAAGCAGGATGTAGGGTATTACCTCCATCAAGAGGGCCCGAACCTGGGTAAACATTCTGTCCCCTGCCTCCTGTTACCATCCGCCTTAGACGCACAGTTCGGGACCCCCTACCCGAGATCCGCCGGTTTTGACACCGACATTGGTGCTTTCATTGAGAGTTCCATTGTGTCGTCATCATAAGGAGGGATGACTCGTCTCGTTGTCAAGGACAACATCACCTCTGGGGGAGCCCGGGCTGTAGGTCAAACTCTCCGACTGGGCGGCTTCGTCATGACTGCCCGCACGGCCGCTGTGCTGATGATGATTTCTCAGGTCATCAAAAATAGCCTCCACATCGGCTCAAAATTCACCGAGCGTATGGATCCAATGGAGCTCTCCTCTTTGAACGAGCTCTTGGATCGCATCACTGCTCTGGGAGTCACTACGGACTACGATCGGATCAGGCTTAAACCCGACCAAAGGGTGATTAACGCTCCATCGGTCATCCATCAGATAGCGTGGTGGAGGAGCAATGCGGCGATTCTCCCTCTATCCTGAGGACAAACTATGTCCGGATCCCCGAGCTCTCCAAGCCGGATACCCGCTCACGGGAGGACATCACCCTAACCCTGAACCTAGAATCAGGCCGCATACCGAACCTGCGGGGCAACATCCCGGAGCCCGAACTTCCAAGATCGGAAACTCCCCCGCCCCGAGGACTCAGATTGGGTCAAGGTCTGGACTTAAATCCACCCACCCACCCAGATACAAACGATCTTTCCCACATTAGGCAAGAGCCACAAGAGACAGTACATCACTATTGGGCCAGATTCCTCCTTGTAATGAACAAGGTCAAGGACTGCCGCGAGGAAGACGCAATTTCGTTCTTTTGCAACAATTGGATGGACAAGGGAATCCTCAATGCCATAAGTCGCTGTGACATAGCACACTTCACTGACTTGGCAGCCATAGTACGGAAGTATTGCGCGATGGAAAGCGCCTGGAAAACCCAAACAAAATTTTGCGATAATCCGGCTCTAACAAAACCCCCAGTCCAAACTAAAAGGGTGCACTCTCATAAGTTGCCCGACTCGATTACAAAGAAGCAAAAGCCCACTACAGGGCGTGGAACCGTATTTTAGGGATGGCTCAACGGGCCCTGCAAAATTCATGATACAGCGGATACCATATCAACACACAGCCTTAGAGCATGTTGGGTACTCCGGCAGGTGGCCAAGAGCGGTGAGGATCTCCTCATCCAAAACACCTCAGAGCACCTTCCCGTGGATAACAATACAGTATTAACAGTCTTCGAGACCTTTGCCTCAAATAATAGGCATAAGCGAGCACTCCACAGCCTTGCCGAAGTCTGCCACATGGTAGCAATAAATCTATGGAGCGACACAGCTATCACCTTCAATGCCAGTGATGAACCTAAATTCCGAACAGCCCGAGCACCAACCGCCTTGGTCCTTAGTCCAATTGTGGACGGCTTTCGCCTCACTGAAGTACTCATGGACGGCGGCAGCAGATTAAACCTCATTTATGAGGAGACTCTTCAAAAAAATGGAAATAGACAGCAACCGTATTGAGCAAAGCAGCACGACCTTCCGAGGAATCATCCCTAGTCGGGAGGCATGTTGCGCTGGGAAAATCACACTAGATGTGGTATTCGGCACTCCGAAGAATTACAGGTCCGAAGAAATCACATTCCAAGTGGCCCCGTTCAGTAGTGGATACCATGCCCTTCTAGGGCGGGAGGCATTCACGATTTTTCAAGCCATACCCCATTACGGGTACATGGAGCTCAAGATGCCCGGGCCCAATGGAATCATCACTCTAGCTAGTGATCCAGACATAGCACTCCGCGCCGAGAACAAAACAGTCGCACTGGCCCTCGAGGCATTATTCGAAGCCCTTGTGGCGGAGGAGTTAACCGCGCTGTGCTCCACAGTGGACAGGGATGACGTGATACTAGACAAAAGATCCAAGTCCACCTCCTTTAAACCAGCGGATGAAATAGTAAAATTCCAGGTCCATCCAATGGACCACACAAAAACAGCATCCATCGGGGCACAGTTAAACCCCACCGTAGAGGCCGCACTACGGGAGTTCCTGTGCGAGAATTGGGACATATTCGCCTGGCATCCTTCAAACATGCCAAGAATCCCACGCAGGCTGGCCGAGCATAGCCTTAACATTCTAAAAGGATTCAAGCCGGTCAAGCAGACTCTCCGGCGTTTCTCTGAACCTAAGCGACAAGCCATGGGAGAAGAGCTAGCCAAACTACTGGAGGCCGGATTCATTAGAGAAATAAAGCATCTGGACTGGCTAGCAAACCTGGTGATGGTGCCAAAGAAGGACAAATCTTGGTGCCTATGCGTCGACTTCAAGGACCTTAATAAGGCTTGCCCAAAGGATCCCTTCCCCTCCCTCGCATCGATCAAATTATCGACGCTACCGCGGGACACGACTCATTGTGCTTCCTCGACGCGTACTCCGGTTACCACCAAATTAAGATGGCGGAGTCTGACCAAGCCGCAACAGCATTTATCACTCCATACGGCCCTTCTGTTTTAACACAATGCCCTTCGGGCTCAAAAACGCCGGCGCAACATATCAGCGCATGATTTAGACATGTCTGGAAAAGCAGATCGGCAAAACAGTGGAGGCATACGTTGACGATGTGGTCGTTAAAACTAGACACGTCGACTCCTTAATAGACGACTTGATGCTCACGTTCGACAATCTCCGAGCATACGACATTAAGCTCAATCCAGAAAAATGCGTTTTCGGCGTACCCGTCGGGAAGCTCCTGGGCTTTATCGTCTCCAGCAGAGGAATGGAAGCAAATCCGGACAAAATCCGGGCTCTGTCGCAGTTGGCTATCCCAACTGACCTCAAGCAAATCCAGAAGTTAACTGGATGTGTGGCGGCTTTAAGCCGCTTTATCTCCCGATGAGGAGAAAAGGCACTCCCCTTTATCGCCTTCTTCGGCGCACCGAACACTTCGAGTGGACGGACACAACCACGACAGGATTGGAAGAAATAAAAGCCATCCTGGCCACCAAACCAATCTTGGCCGCGCCAAATGTCGGCGAACCAATGATGTTATATATAGCGGCATCTCACCAAGTTGTAAGCGCAGTGCTCGTCATCGAACGAGAGACTGACGGACATAAATTCCCACTTCAAAAGCCAGTATATTATGTATCCACCGTCCTCACTCCATGCAAATCACCCACATTATCAAAAGATAGCATACGCGGTATTCATGGCATCCCAGAAATTATGACACTACTTTCAAGAGTGTTCAATTACGGTGGCCTCCGAAGTACCACTCAACGACATAATAAACAACCGCGATGCCACAGACCGGATTGCCAAATGGGCTATCGATCTCCTCCCGTTCGACATAACATATAAACTACGACGACCCATTAAGTCGCAAGTACTGGCCGATTTCGTAGCCGAATGGACAGAAGCCGAACTCCCTAAAGAGTATGATGCATACTCCAATTGGATCATGCACTTCGACAGCTCTAAAATGCTGGCTGGTCTGGGGGCTGGCGTCGTCCTGAAGTCCCCCACCGGAGATACAGTGCGATACGTACTCCAAATACTATATACATACTCCAATAACGTAGCCGAATACGGGGCCCTATTACACGGTCTCCGGATGGCAGTTTCCATGGGCATTCAACGCCTGGAGGTGCATGGGGACTTGAACCTCGCAATATCCCAAATAAATGGAGACTTCGATGCCAAGGATCCGAAAATGGCGGCATATCGCAACGCCGTCCTCAAAATGTCAGCTCGGTTTGAGGGGCTTGAATTCCACCATGTGGCTCGGGAAAACAACCAGGCGGACATCCTCGCCCGTATCGGCGCTAAACGCGACCCTGTCCCACCTAACATCTTCCTGGAAAACTATTTAAGACATCTGTGATATGGGAAGGGGACACCGGCAACAATAGTCCGGACCCAGCCACAACACCAGATACCGAACACTCTGACACAATCGGAGGCTCTGCCATCGAAATAACACCTTCAGCCCACGTAATAATGGCCGTCATCGCCCCATGGACAGAACCATTCCTGGTCTACTTAACCAGGCAGGAATTACCCGAGGACCAAAATGAGGCACGCTGCATAGTGCGGCGATCTAAAGCCTACAAGGTCCATGAGGGAGAGCTTTATAAGAAAAGCACTACCGGAGTCCTTCAAAGGTGCATCCCCGAAGAGGAAGGGCGGAAGCTTTTGGTAGAAATCCATGCCGGACTCGGCGGCCATCACGCCG
Source organism: Triticum dicoccoides (assembly GCF_002162155.2). NCBI lineage: Eukaryota > Viridiplantae > Streptophyta > Magnoliopsida > Poales > Poaceae > Triticum > Triticum dicoccoides. Next base: position 115,394,829 of record NC_041380.1, read on the forward strand.
CAGCCCGGGCCCTTGTAAGCAAGGCCTTCCGTACAGGTTTCTACTGGCTGACGGCTCGAGCAGATGCACAACATTTGGTCCAACATTGTGTCGGTTGCCAGCTTTTTGCAAACCAAAGCCATATGCCGCCTACGTCTCTCCAAAAATCCCCATTACTTGGCCCTTTGAGGTCTGGGGGCTTGATATGGTCGGACCCCTTAAAGGGGGAACCCATAAGAAAAAATACTTACTGGTCATGGTGGATAAATTCACCAAATGGATAGAAGCCAAACCTGTCAAAACGGCCGAATCCGGACCGGTGATAGACTTCATATCTGGGGTTGTACACCGTTATGGCATCCCCCACAGCTTCATCACTGACAACGGCACGAACTTTACAGCCGACGAGGTGAAACTTTGGTGCAGCAACATGGGCATCAAGCTCGATTATGCTTCTGTCTATCACCCGTAAACTAACGGTCAAGTCGAGCGAGCAAATGGTCTTATCATGAGCGGCATTACCCAGATTAGTGCGTTCCTTAAAAGAATCAAACACCCACTGGGTAGAGGAGCTCGACTCCGTACTGTGGGGGCTGCGGTCCACGCCGAATTGCACTACTGGATACACACCGTTTTTCATGGTGTATGGCGCAGAGGTGGTTCTGCCTTGCGATATAATTCATGACTCACCTCGAGTGCGCATGCACGAAGAAAAAGAGGCCGAGTTCGATCGGCAGGATAGTTTGGACGCCCTGGAGGAGGAGTGCGACATGGCAAAAGCCCGTTCCGCATTCTATCAGCAATAGGCTCGAAGGTATCAAAGTAGAGAAGTACGGGCAAAAACCTATAACGTTGGCGAACTAGTTCTACGCCTGCCAGAGAAGAAAAAGAACAAACTCAAGCCCAAATGGGAAGGTCCCTTCATTATTGACCAGGTTCTCACCGGCAGAGTGTACCGTCTGCGGGATGCATCGGATAATCGACTCGAGCCAAACCCATGGAACGCAGCCAGACTTCGAAGATTCTACGCCTAGCGCCGGACTCTATGTTCGTCTCCTTACCTCCGTCAATTTTTTGCATGTCTATCTTTTCTCTCTTTCTCTCTTTGTATTCTCTTCAAGGCCCTAAAGGGCTAAACGTGTGTCTTGGTTACACAATCTTGACGCACTAGCCACGCTCATCATACATGGGGGCTTCTTATACAAAAGCTTAATCTAATTATTTTTCCGGGCTTTATGCCCCAAACATGTGCTATTCTTCCGCATGTACCTTTTTTTTGCCATTATATGCATCGATATGACTTAAGTTTTGGCCAAGCTGGGTTGCCTGGCTCTTGTATTCATGCCCTACGTTCTCGTTAATTCGGCTAGGGCATAAGGGGAGCACCTTTGCGATTGTTACTGTCGGGTCAGCTGGATGTGTACCTCAGACTGGGTGAAGCCGAAAGCTAGCGTTCTTAAGAGAATTCGGTCGGTGAATAAAAGATGACTTTTATTTAATTTGACACATGCCCCCAGATGTTTATATCCTGCGTCTCTTTTCGCAGTTCGGACATGCACATTAGGGCATGTGTACCCAGGGAAAGGAACCCTTAACAGAACTATTCTCCCTGGAAGATGTTTCTTACTACCCATGTAATATAACATAGCTAGTTGGGTACTTGTCTGTTCAAGCACTTATGACCCCTACGCCTGGTTTCCATGCATACCCCGGTTTTTACATAACCGAGCGGGTATTCGGATACACTCCGGACTATCGGGTCTATAGCTTGAAGCGAAAAGGTCCGCCATGACAAATGATTTACAATCCGGCTAGGGACATTACATATGTCACTTGAAGTACACAATCACTAAGACTAATTAAATTCTTCTTCTATACCATCCAACAGGCTATCTAGCCTACAATCCTGTTGGGAATACTTTGCGGCTAATTCTACTTGATCATACACTAAACTGACGGGGATCTCTTTCCCATCGGGCCCCACAAGTCCGACCTCGGCCATATGGTTTGGGTCCGCTTTCGTATATCGCGTCTTCACCATAGCCCAGGCTTCCCTTGCACCTTGTCGACAGGCTGATATCTTCCATAATCGGAAGTGCCGCCGCGCTCCCTTGAGCTTCTCTATAAGCTCCCCATGCCTCCTGGTGGGAACGTGGATGGCTACAAGGCTCGGGCAATACCCTGCATCACCTGCCGAACTTGCTCGTGCAGTTGTGAGAGCTCTGGTAGAAGATCACCCGAAGACCCGCACATCTCCTCCGCGGGACGACCCGTCAGCATACCTGCAGAGATAACTCTATTAGCCGGCTTCTTCGCCGAACTCCTTTAAAGATTCGTTCAAGCACTTACTGAAAATGCCGCGCCGAAGCTGCTTATTCTCCTTCAAGGAGTCCGCAAGCTGGGCTCGGACATCTTTCAGTTCCACGCCCAGTCGGATATTGGCGTCTTGGAGATTATTTTTCTCCTGCCTGACTCGCGTAAGCATGCACTCGCCAGCATTTAGCTGTCGATCAGCACGAGCCGCATTCACCGCCACGTCCTCCGGATTCACCCTGGGGTCATCTGCAATATCTATTGGTAGACTTGCATGCATGCCGTATACTACCTGGTACCTGTATTCTTTGCAATAAAAACAAGTGTTACTAGAAGGGCCCTTCTTGGAATCCTTAAACGCGGCAACAGTGGCCCCTAGCTGGGCCTTGCACTCTTCCAGCTCTTGAGACAGTCGAGAATTCTTCTCTATAAGAACTTGCACAAATAATGATCCTTAAATCAGTTTCGTCAACTGTTTCAAGTCTCAGGGGCTACTGATACATATAATCGTCAGATTTTCTTACCCATATATCCCTTACATACTGGTCCGTGGCTCTAGCTAGACCATTTTGAGCAGCACGGATGTACGTGTCTCCTGAGTTGAAGGAATCAAATGCCTCTTGGGAGAAACAAGCGTCACGGAGTACGGCCCGGCGACGCCTGTAATTCATGGCGCTCTCCACTTTGGAATTTGTAGCGGATAGTCTATCCGCATCCTCTATGGGAGGAGCATCCGGCGTCCGCCCCGTGTTAGCTTCTGCCTCTATGTCCGGCCCTGGAGGCCGACTGGTGGAGGCGTGATCGGCAGCCTCTCTGGATATAGTCCGGCGAGCGTTTTTCTACTAGGAAACATGGACATCATTATATTTTAAGAAACACAACAACCACGGAGCAAGGTTTGTGTCATACCTATGCATTGGTGTCTCCATCCTAACCGCCTTCCTTTTTGGCCTACCCGGCTTCGGTGCCCCTTGTTGGCGAGTCACTGCGGGTTCGGCCCGGCGTCCCGAAGGCCTTCCTTGTAAAACACCATATGTGTACGGTAGGTGAAGTGCGTAAAAGGGGATCCTTTTTGGAAGTTGGGACTCCGGTTTTTTCTTATATGCGATGCAGGGAGTAGTCCAGGATAGTCGGCCGTTATGGCCACCATGGCATCATCGCAGCTCAATTGATAGAATTACCTGTCTATCAGCTCCACAAATATGTCCGGATCCTCTTCGAGTCCGGGATCGAGGGCCTGGTCAGGGTCCTCCGGTCGGGGAGGTGGGTTGTTAACCTCCCTTACAACTTTCCACAGTTCCTGCCATAAAATGGCAAGGTGAGTATTTACAACGAAGAATGCAGGAAGGTTGGGAGTAAAGAGTGACAGCTCACCCAGCTTGGAGGGTTGTACATGGAGAATCCATCCCGTGGCTTAATACGGACGAACTCCTCTTCCTCTCCCTTGAACAACTCGGACAGAATTTTTGCTAAAGCAGCAGTGGAGTCCGGTCCCTTACGCCCGTAGTGGGTGGCATCATCTTCCCCGTTAAAACACCATAGGGGGTGCTCTCAATATTGAAGCAGCTGCACCCCCGCATTATGCATATTGACATAACCTCGATTATTATCAATCCTGATTGAGCCAGCACTTTAATCTGGTCCATCAGGTAAAGGACTTCCCCGTTGTCTCCCTCCTGGGGGCTTCATGGACGCCAGCTTCGACGTTTCTTCAAAGGAGCATTGTTGAACTCGGGAAGACCCCTCCGAACAGGGTCTGGAAGGGGGACGTCCTCCATGTAAAACCACTCCAAAGGCCAGTCCTCGGACGTTGTCTTCGGGGTACCGGACAGGTATCCGGTCTTGGTGATGTGCCATATTTCGGCTCCGCCCACTTGATAAAGTGACCCCTCCTGAGTACGGGGCACAAGGCAGAATAGCCTCTTCCACAACTCGAAATGAGCCTCGCAGCCCAAAAACAGCTCACAAAGGGCAACGTAACCGGCGATGTGTAATATGGAAGCAGGGGTGAAGTTGTGCAACTAGAGGCCGTAAAACTCCAGGAGCCCGTGGAGGAACGGATGGATTGGAAATCCAAGTCCCCTTAGTAAGTAAGGGACAAGGCATACCCGTTCCCCCTTGGAGGGATTGGGGAAACACTCTACTTGCTCCCCGCCATTATTGGTGGCAAGCCCGGCTCGGAGGGGACCATATATGCTGGAGGGAGAAATCCCTGGGTCTGCAACTCTACTAATCGGCTGTGCGGGATAGAACACTTCTCCCAATCACCGGGCTTAGGGCGACGAGAGCGGGAGGAGGAGCTGCGATGGCCGGCCATGATGGAATGGATTTTTCCGAGCGCGCTCCAATGGATTCTCGCCGTGGGAGGATGGTGTGGATTGGATCTAAGAATCCCCGTCCCTTTAATAGACACGATTTGTTTACATGGCTAGGGGGGCGAATGTAAAAATACCCTGGCTCCTCGCATTCGCTCGACACGTGGAAGGTAGCCCTTCGTGGGTGCAGAAGCCAAGAAGTGCAACATTTATGGGGAGCCGGAAACTACTTAGCAGATATTCAGAATTTGGAGAAGAACCCGCCTTGCAATGCCGAAAACAATCTGCGCGCCGGACTCATCATTGAAGCCTGGTCCAGGGGCTACTGAGGGAGTCCTGGATTAGGGGGTCTCCGGACAGATGGACTGTTGGACTATGAAGATACAAGATTGAAGACTTTGTCCCGTGTTCGGATGGGACTTTCCTTGGCGTAGAAGGCAAGCTTGGCAATATGGATATGTAGATCTCCTCCCTTGTAACTGACTCTGTGTAACCCTAGCCCCCCCCCCCAGTGTCTATATAAACCGGAGGGTTTAGTCCATAGGACAATATACAATCATACCATAGGCTAGCTTCTAGGGTTTAGCCTCTACGATCTCGTGGTAGATCAACTCTTGTAATACTCATATCATCAAGAACAATCAAGCAGGACGTAGGGTATTACCTCCATCAAGAGGGCCCGAACCTGGGTAAACATCGTGTCCCCCGCCTCTTGTTACCATCTGCCTTAGACGCATAGTTCGGGACCCCCTACCCGAGATCCGCCGGTTTTGACACCGACAGCCATATGAACAGCTCCAGCCCACCTAGCCTTTCTCAGGAGTGACCGACGGCTCCACCACACCGATAGGGCAGGTCCGCCTGTTTGTCACCTTCGGGGAGTGCAAGAACTACCGCACCAAGCTCATTGACTTAGACGTCACGCACATCCGCCTGCCGTACAATGCCATCCTCGGGTATCCGGCCCTGGCCAAGTTCATGGCAGTCACTCATCATGGCTACAACGTTCTCAAGATGCCAGGAAGCGGAGGAATCATCACGGTCCCGTGTGAAGAGAGGGATGCGGTGTGCTCCCTCGAGCACGCCTTTCAAGCCAAAGCAATCGACGACCCCGATAGCAGAAATGAAGGCCCTCTGGAGGCCATCCCCAAGAAGAAGCAGCCGCGCCCTGCAGGACCTCAAGAGGATGGCGTCGCGGCAGGAGCCTTGTCAGGACTAGCGCCCGCTCCAGGGGCGCCTCCCTCCATCGCATAGGAAGGCGTGCCCGGCACCCTCCTCGGACAGGGCTTAGGGACTCTCTTTTGGAGGGCATCAGACCTTGCCAACCTCACGAGGGAGGCACTTGGGCACCACTTGGAGGCGTGCTTCGCGGCATGTGACTCTCAGGAGAGCACAGGGCAAGGAGTGCCCACCACTCAGGAGTTCATCACCAAGACCACCCAGGAACTGCAAGAAGCAAGAGCCATGTGCGGCGACAGCCGCCCACGGGGCACAGCTCCACATCCTGGCGAGGATGCTGGGCTGCGTGTCTGCATTGACGTCCCAGGGCTCAACAGCTACGTTCGTATGCCCTTTGGCTTGCCGGACGTGGCGTTGGCCTATCAGCGCAACATGCGACGTGTCCTGGCGGCTCAGGAAGCCGGGTACCACGCTGTTCTGGAGGAGATGGAGATGGTCTTTAGGGAACCTCTCGAGCCCTTGGAGCCTCCCGAGGCTCAGGGTTCTAGCGGCTCATGAGGAGTCATTTCTTCAATGCACGCCTTCAGATGCACCAACTCTACTTCATCTACAGAACCAGGTGACATCTCCCAAGTTCGTTTAGCTGGGAGCGCCCCTCGGGCTGCATTATTCCCAGGCTGCGTGGGTCCGTCCCTGCGGCATGTATCCCTTTTCTTTATGTCTTTAGCTTACCTTGTTGGGGGCGCCCCTCGGGCTGCATCATCCCCAAGCCGCTTGGGCCGGACCCGGTGGCATGTATCTTCCTGTATTTATCCAAATTGATCTGCTCTACATGCTTAACCTGCCAACTGCAATCACATGCTCGATCATCGCCTCCCCCAGGACCTCCACACAGCCACGGCGCAGGTGCATGGGTCCGTCCCTGCCACGCCGACAAATCTGAGCGGTCGAGCTCTGGCTCACGGCACACCCCGTGCACGTCACCTCACCAGGCCCTCAGTGCCTTCACCTCATCCAGAGCAACCAGCGGCAGGCTGACAACTGTAACGGCAAACCACGTTTCTTCTTGTGCATGTTCATAGGGATCTCGTGGGAAGGATAGCAGGCGGCACCGCGAGTCTCCTTTTCTCTCGTGCAATTCGCTTGCGTGTTAAAAGGGGGGCTCCTGAGCATCGCGACTCAGGAGCTCTTACTGGCTCTCCAGCCCTCGCCCCTGGCCTTGACCACGACATCGCGACCTGGCATACCAGCGGCGGCTGAGCTCGCTCGAGGTCCGGGACCTGAGGACGTAGAGCACTAAGGAGAGCATGAGGGGAGGGAAACTCGTATGGGCCGTCCTAGCTATGCCGCACGAGTAGGTGTGCAGACCTAGCGCAACGTCAAGAGTCGCTACAAGATCAACAAGATAAGTCCCGCACTCGGATCGGCTAAATGTTTGGGCCTAATGGTCACTCACGCCTTGCCGCAACCCCGTTGCGGCCATGTCAACTCCCTTTATCGCCTTACCATGGTTGCTTGAGTGCTAAGGGGGACCTCCTGAGCATCGTGCCTCAGGGGATCTTACTGGACCTCGGGCCGCACACCTCCTGGCCTTGACCACGTCACGCGACCTGGCATACCAGCGACGGATGTAGCCTGCCTGGGGACTAGGACCTGTCAGCGTAGAGCAACAAGCTATCGCAGGGAAAGAAAGGGGGACCGAGCCTTAATAGGACATGCGTTCACCAAATTCTCATAACAGGGAAGATAAGCACGAAAGACATTACGGACCCTTACATCCCCCCATGGGGTAATTCATGATTCTTCGCAGGAAACAAAAGCTGATACTGAGGGGAATCCTATCTACATCCTTCCGTGGTGGACACCATCATCAACAGTGGGCCACGGGAGGCCGACGCCAACCCCATCCAGATCAGCGGCGGTGACAGCCAGACGCCGCAGCTCTGCTGTGAGCGCGGCGAGATCTCGGGTGCACGTAGCTGTCATCGCTCGTCTCCGGAGTCTCATGGAGCTCAGGAGAGCTGCTGGACTCTCAAGGGCTGCTGTTGCTGGAGTGGCCGCGAGCGGGACACGCGTCAGCCTCACGCTCCTCTCCAGAGCAGCACTCCAGGCGGCAGCCCTCAGCATTGAAGACCTTGAAGAAGAGCGTGGAAACGCCATCTTACTGAAAGTGGATCGCGATGGCACCCCTCGCATGGCAGACCCGCGCGATCTCGCCCCAGCCACGAGTCATGAAGATCTTGCCGGTGGGACCGCTTCGATCTCCTCTTCGGTCGCTGGGCCACTGCAGTCGGCGTGCTGTAGCCAGAGCTCGAGAGGCCCCCTCTGCAGCATCACGTTGGAGAACAATAGCGGGAAGCGGATCCAGGAGCTTGGAGGCATCGACGCCCACATCACCAACTCGTGCGAGGAGTCCGCGGCGTGAACCCCAGGGGCGACGGCACGCGTCACCGTGGCACGGCGACCCCGGATGCGGCGTGGGTGGAACTTCTCGTCACTTCGTCCTCGCGAGCCCTCGGCTCGGGCGTACATGGGCAGCGGGTACCCCGGAGGAGGCCGCTCGCACCAAGAACTCAACACCACCTGCATCGCCGCTTCATCACGGCGATGGATTGACCTTTTCTTCGGCGGAAGAGGCCCCGGATCATCACGGGCATCCTTTCCATTATCTTCAGTAGAAAACCTTCTGATGGGCGCCATTGTTGTCAGCAGTGGAGCAAGGAGGAAGAAGCATGAAAGCGAGGAAGAGATGGGCGAAGGGGGAACCGCCCCCTCCCCATTGATAGCAAGAGAAGGCCAACCGACATCTCCCACGATCGCAGGTAATGATGGTTTTCCTTGCATGTCATAGGAACTTGTCAAGTTGTGCAGTTGCCGAGGCAGCACGGGGATGCGGAGATGCCCACGTCCAATCAACCACCACGCGTCAATCGAGGCTGCAGGCTTTTGGGGCCTGCGGCGCTCCGTACATGGCCCTTGGCTTCGCCGCGAAGCCAAGACCAAGCGCACCTTGGGACCCGGGGCTACTGTCGGCGTTCTGGGAATGGGGGTCCCCAGACTTGCCTGCCTGCGGCCCGCGGCATGGCTCAGCCAGCAGGCCATACAACCCATCTTCACCAACAAAGCATCCAAGACCCTCGCGAGGGTCCAAGCCTCGCGAGGCGGACGACGCAAGGCCTCCTCTGGAGTGGCCTAGCTAGGCAGGCTCACGAGGAGCGGAGATATCAAGGCAGGGCAAACCTCATGAGGCCCTCGTGACGTGAGCCAAGACGCACGACACCAGGCGGGTGCCAGCGTGCACAACGTCCTTATTTCCTCTTTTGTGCTAAGGAGGCCAGCGCAGACGAAGAGTACCGAGTCATCAGGAAAAGGTTGCTATATTGGTGCAATGAGACCAAGACCAAGAGGACGGCAAGACGGAGGTCATGGTGGAGCCCAAGACGGCGCCACCACCAGAGCTTTTGGCAGGCGAAGACCACTTTTGTCAGGATAGCTTGTACTAGCTGTCCCCCTTTGAATTGGCCCGCCATTGTTGGCTCCCTTCCCGCTCCATATTTGGGAAGAGGACCAGGGTCAATATAAGTAGAGCTAGCCACCATAGTAGGGGCATCTGATTTGATCGCATCTCATCTCCTCTTAGCTTGATCCAACCCGATCGAGAGCCTACTCGCAAGAACACCTCAACCTCCGGAGGCCGTTCTTCCCTTGTACTGTTCATCATCAACCCTAGAGGCAATCCACCACCACCACACTAGAGTAGGGTATTACACCACAATGGTGGCCCAAACCAGTATAAACCTCGTGTCTTTCTATGTTGCGAGTTCGCCGAGTTCGTCCGTGAGATCTTAGAGAGCTAGGGTGTAGATCAGTAGGAAGGAAAGACTTCGCACGCACCCCAGTGTTCGAACCTTAAGGGTTTGCCGGAACCCCACATCCGACAACGACATGTAGTGGTTAGTTCATTTCATGCAATGCTATTAATTAGCAAATAAACATTAAGTTCTCTTGTTTTCCCTCCTTTTTGGTCATGGTGCACAACCAAAGATGACTTATTTACCTGGACGGAGGGAGTAATATAAAATATTATGAGTGCAGACGCTCTACCGCGAGGTTCCTTGCTCCTTCTCGGTCATCGGGGATCTATGAGGATAGAATCTATGAAGTGAGTGTTTGGTTCAAGCCACACTTGGACCCCACATGGCATACACACAAAAAATAAGGCAAGATTCCCTTAGGTTTGCCAACTTGTGGCTCTCATTTTGATGAACTAACCTTAGGCAAGCTTGGCAAAAATGTGTGGCAAAGTGTAGCGATGCTAGGGCTAGAACCAAACAGCCCCTTTGCCACAACTAACCTTAGCCAAAGTGTGGCTGCCACAAAAAGTGTGGCTATATCCACCACAAGTGCGGCAAGATTTGGCAAAAAATTAAGCCTATGACACGCGGACCATATAACTAGAGAAGTGTGGCAAGCCACAAGTGTGGCAATGAACCAAGCACATGTCTAAGATGTTGGCATGACTAAGGTTGGACGTGGCAACCTTAGGCTGGGATCCAAATGGACCCTATGTTCTTCCACTTTTTTTACGTGAGCTTTGTTCATCCTTTTGCCAACACGGGGGACATCTAGCATCAAGGTGCACGTGTCATTCAAGAAAATGGAGATAAGCAATGCGTAAGTGAGTCATGCACATCGATGGCGCCTAGTACTATGCAATATTTTTTCTCCTCGATGGCATGTGAATAGTGCATGTACTCAATGACGGAGCACGGGATGGTAGCCATGGACATGGTTGGCCCTTTTTGGAGAGAGTACTAAATAACTTTGATGTGTCATGTCAACTCGCAGAATGACGAGCTCCCTCGCCAATGCGTGCGCGGTGGCTCGCGGCACGAGGAGAAACTTTTGCTTACAAGTGGTGGACGTGCAGCAGTTCATTTGGTGTCAGATTCCCAGAAGTACTACTGTAGTACCCTCATTATTGTTCGACTTCCAGAAGAGGAGAAGAGCAAAGTGCAAGGTCACCTACTAACCTAGTACTACTAAATGAACTGCTGCACAGTTAATTAATATAGGCAGCTCTTGCAGCGGTACATCATTAACATAGTGCTCTTGCAACAGCAAGTACTCTCTTCGTAAAGAAAAATAAAGCATTGGAGTGGCATGTCCACTTGAATCCCATAGCATTAACACAGTGTTCCCCTAAAAAACCAAAGTGTTTGACATAGGAAAAACAAAGGAAGTGAAAAAAACTTGGGTGGATGCTACATTGCCAATTAACACATGATTACATGGGGAAAAATCTTAGCATTCTATCCTATGATTCAAATGTCCAATGTAGGTAGCACGGTGCTGCCTCTCATCGACCTCCTCTGCAGGAGTGTTCTTCTAGTAGTGGTGGAGCTTAGGTCAAGGACACAATTGATTTCCAAGTAGGGCTCGATTAACTCAACTATGTCTCCTAGCTAGCAGCACCCACCTGCAAATGAGCGACACCGTGAGCTACGCGACAATGATAGAGGCTCTGGGAGGACCAGAGGTAGGCGGGCGACGAGCCGACGAGGTAGTCCGACGACCCCTTGAGCTTGAAAGGCACCCGCATGATTTCCTCTCCTTGTAGGGAAGGTCGGGGTCCATTGGGTACATCTCCGACGACATCCGCAGCTTCCGACGGCGTCGTTGCCATTTCATTAGTGTAAATAATTAGTCAATTCCTAGTCAACAATAAAAACCGCCTAAACTCTAACATGTGAACACTAAAAGTGCTCAAGGGGGTGGGATACCCGGTTTTAGAGATTTGAGGGTAAAAATCGTACAAAAATTGACTTTGGGGGGTTATTTGTCCATCAACTTAAATTTGAGGGTGAAAAATATACTCCTTTCAGTGGTCCATCGATCAGAGTATTCTTTTTAGATTTATAACATGTGGGACCGAGTGTGAGCGAACCGACCTCAATCGATGGCAAAATCGGCTGTCGGACGCACTTTGAGAGAGATGAGGAGCAAGAAGCAATACGGGCTGGTCATGTCATGCAAGAAAATGGCTGGTCTCATGTTTAAAACTTGTTGTACTATAGTAGAGGTAGATGTAGATGTAGATGTAGTGGACGTAGATGCAGATGTAGATGTACATGTTGAGATGTAGAGATAAGTGAGACTCACCAACGTAGGCTGAGTACGTGCACAAATTACCCACACAAAAAGGAGTACGTGCATGAAGAGAAAAATTGCACGCACAGACACACGTACTCTGTGCCTCATTCCCTAACACACGTGCGCGGGTACAGGGTGGAGCTCATTTCTGGATGAAGAGGCAGCTCACGTGATAATTTGACGCGTTTGGTAGTTCTTCACTTAGTGGAGGGTCGGGAACCACACATGGACGAATTAAAGTTCGACCATGACTCAGTGGCGTGTTTGTTTTTAATTTTTTCTTCAATGGAACGTATGCAGTTTTTTTTCTTGAATGGCACGTGAATCATGCACATACTGAATGACAGAGCACGTGATGGGATGGTAGCCAGACATGGTTGGCCCTTTTTGGAGACTACTACACTGGTACTTTGATGTACATTTTCAAAAAAAAACAATTACTTTGATGTGTCATGTCAACTCGTAGAACGATGATAAGCTTGCTTACTACGCCCTCTACATAGCCCACACTTTGTACGACTAGTTATAGTGGGAGTAACTTAGCGCACTCCAAGAAAATTTTGCTTATGTGGCAAGTAGTTAAGGAGGGAGTAATATGTTACTGTAAAATAGCATTTCCCAAGACAAGATGAGTCTACAAGCTAATAAATGAAGCCATCATAACATTACTATACTGATCCCTCCTTTCCAGTTTATAGGGCTCCCTCCTTTCCGGTTTATAGGGCTCAATTCGAAAATCTCACCAACCAAGGTAGATGATGAGTGGTGGAATACTTTTTTTAATTTGCAAAAGCACCCAATTAATGCTCTTATTTTCCTTAAAAATTTATGTTTACCATTGTATTAATTGCAATGCATGCATGAATAAAGTACATGCATTGGTCAATTTTCTCTTAATTGCATGCAATTTTTTAATGCACCTTGAAATATAAACTTGTGATGGGGAACAACCAAATTGATCCTTATAAAATGGAAAAACTAAGATTTTGAGATAAGCCCTATAAACCGGAAAGGGGGGAGTAGTAACATAGACTAGTGTCATATGCATGAAACTAGTGAGTATGGGAGCACATGATATTTCCCCATCTGTACCGATCCCAAGTTGGCTTCTCACCCTCTTGGCCCACCAAAACCCCTCCCCCTCCCGCGTGCGCTTCCCGCCCGGCGCCAGCTGATGAAGCTATGTACCTAGGGTAGGGTCATGGACCAGTCCAACATACCCTCCCCAAGGACATCTCTACAAAGAATCAGAAGCAGTCGAAGAGAAACCATCATCCACTCGACCGTGGAGACGCGCTCACTCGACCACCTTGAAGACACTCGACCACCAGAAGATGAGGAACCCTCCACTCTGCAACGGTCAGGACTTAAACCATAGCATTATGAGCATTTATGACACTTTATTGTAGACGCTACCCGTAACGCCTTTCCTTTATGAGCATTGAACCCTGTGTAACGGAGGGGAGCTGGGGTCCTGCCGCACTCTATATAAGCCACCCCCCTCCTTTGGGACAAGGGTTCGCACTTTCTGTAATTCACACACATATATTCAGTCGACCGCCTCAGGGCTCCGAGACGTAGGGCTGTTACTTCCTCTGACAAGGGCCTGAACTCGTAAACTCGTGCGTACAACTCCTCCATAGCTAGGATCTTGCCTCCTCATACTTACCCCCCATTCTACTGTCAGTCTTAGATCCACGACAGTTGGCGCCCACATTGGGGTAGGTGTCTTAGCGACTTATTGGAGAAGTTGCAATTTTCCTGATCCCCATCATCATGATTCCAGGCGGAGGTTTGGCTGAGGGCCGCGAGATCCGTCTCGGCGCGCTCGTGTTTGTCGCCGACGACTCCGCTTGGCTTCAGGAGGCACCACTCGACGTCGACGTGCTCCCCGCCAGCGGGGCGACGCACTTTCACGCATGCGTCCGCAGTGTCCTCTTGCGGCAACCGTCGACCCAGTACCAGTGTCCTCTTGCGCATATCTCGTTCTCAGGGCACACTCAGATGAGACTAGTTACGAGTAAAACCAACCCTCAATTTTCCCCGAGGTGGCCCCGCAGGCAGCTCAATCGGACCAACACTTAGAGGAGCACTGGCCCGGGGGGGGTTTAAATAAGATGACCCTCGGGCTCCGGAAACCCAAGGGAAAAAGAGGCTAGGTGGCAAATGGTAAAACCAAGGTTGGGCATTGCTGGAAAAGCTTTAATCAAGGAGAACTATCAAGGGGTTCCCATTATAACCCAACCGCGTAAGGAACGCAAAATCCAGGAACATAACACCGATATGACGGAAACTAGGGCGGCAAGAGTGGAACAAAACACTAGGCGAGAGGCCGAGCCTTCCACCCTTTACCAAGTATATAGATGCATTAAGATAACAAGATAATATAATGATATCCCAACAAGTAAATAATGTTCCAACAAGGAACGGTCTTCAATCTTCACCTGCAACTAGCAACGCTATAAGAGGGGCTGAGCAAAGCGGTAACATAGCCAATCAACGGCTTGCTAGGACATGGTGGGTTAGAGGTTTGACATGGCAATTTGGGAGGCTTGAAAACAAGTGGTAGGCATCGTAGCATTGGCATAGCAAAAGAGCGAGCATCTAGCAAAGCAAAGATAGTAGTGATTTCGAGGGTATGATCATCTTGCCTGCAAAGTTGTCAGAGTTGACTGGATCCTCGAAAGAAAATTCAACGGGCTCCTCGTTAGCGAACTCGTCTCCTGGCTCTACCCAAACAAGACAAACAAGCAACAAGGACACAATCAACCACGTGCAAACTCAAATAACATGATGCAAAGATGGTATGCTATGCGGGATGCCATATGTGATGCATATGGAAGATTTGACAAGGAATGCATGAACCTGGCCTCAACTTGGAAATCCAAGTGTGCCATTGGAAAGATGAGATGAAATCGCTTGAAAACAATATAAAGAATGCCAGAATCGGAGTTACGTTTTGAAAATGGCAAGCAAATCAAATATGATCACGTTCTGCGATTTACAGCAAGTAGCCATCTAAATGCAATGAGATGAACAAGCTACAGCACTCAAACATGGCATAAAAATACATGGCAGGGATGCATTCATGATGCTTAACAAAATTCTAGCAGTGAGCTACGGCCAAATCATCCATTAACAGGTTCAAACAAGCATGGCAAAAATGCATATGGCAAACAGATTTCGGACTTAGTGAAATTAACACTTGTCTGGAATTTTAGATCAGGTAGCACTCTTCCGAGCATGAAAAATATATTCTATAGGACCTGAACATGGCAAAGTAAAACATGGCATGGAGCTACTCAAAGAGCTTAACAAAAGTCCCTTAGTGACCTTGAGCCGAAAGGGATCAGAAAATACAATTGCAAGCATGTGAACATGGCAAAAATATAATCAGTTCTCAGACTTAGTGAAAAACTGGAGCATGCTGAAATAGATATCAAGTAGGCATGTTTGCGAGCTTGATGCACTCACCACAGAGCAAGTCATGACAAACTAAGCATACATCCATCAAGAATACACAAAATGCAAGCTAGACATGGCAAGAACAATAACATAGCATGCACGGATCAACTACAACATCCTCGGCAAAATCGCTAACAAGTAGACAATCTGCCCAGATTCACGAAATAGCAAAAGTAGAGCTCGATTGACTCAAGCTAGGGTGCTCCATAATTGCAAACGAAGACATGGATGAATAGAGCACTACAAGATTAACAAAACATCCTTACTGATCATCCTCAAAAGAGGCACGGATCACTAGGAAACAACATGAACATATGGCCATATGAGATAAATAGATCAAGGACTTGGTGGAATTGCTAAGTCCCTGAAATCAGCATTACCATGTGCCTCACTGTGCAAGCTTGTGCCAGTCACCACACACATCACAAAATTACATGGGTTGCACCTCTGGAAAGATGGCAAAACCCTTAACAAAACATATGTAGAGCACCAGGGCATATCATGCACACAATAATCATGGCAAAAATGACAAATATCTAAATGGAGCAGCAGATCTGACAATTATCTCAAGTAGCACTCTTCTAACAGCATTTCGGGCATCAAGATGAACTCAAATGAAAATGATGCAATGAGATGAAATGATGTGCTCTCTGAGACGAACATTTTGATATGCTATATGCCCAAAACGAAGTTACGGATGCAAAGTTACGATGCGATGAACAAGGGCATATGAACTAGGGTTTCGGGGCAAAAGTCAACCCAAATGGGATCTCAGATTCAGATCCGGGGCACGGGCGTGATTTACGAGGTTCACCGGCCAGAGTTGCTGAAGCTTGCGGGAGACGTCGCTGGAGTTGGACAGGAGACCGGAGCCGGGGCCGGCGAGCTCCGGGCGGCGCGTTGCCGTGGTGCGGCGGGGTCGGCGGCGACCGGTGCCGTGGCGGAGCGCGGCCGGCGACGGAGCGGCGAGGGAGCTCCGGCCACTGGAGATGCGCAGCGGGGCGGCGCGGTGAGGGCGGCGTCCAGTGGGCAGGTGGCGGCGGACCCGGGCCCGGGAGGGCCCCTCGCCGGCCGAGCGGGCCGGCGGCGGGAGGAGGCAGCAATGTGGGCGCGGCTGCCCACGTGGCGGCTCGTGGTTGGCGGGGCGATTTCGTCCGGCCGGACCAGACGTGTCCGGCCACGCAGAGGTGCTGGAACTAGGGTTTCGAACGGGGGAGATCCGGATTTTCGAGGAGGGGTCTTTAAATAGGCATAGAGGGAGCTAGGAGAGTCCAAATGAGGTGCGGTTTTCGGCCACGCGATCGTGATCGAACGCTCTAGGTGATGGAGAAGGTTTTGGTGGGTTTGGGAAAACTTGGAGGGGTGTTGGGCTGCAACACACACGAGGCCTTTTCGGTCCCTCGGTTAACCGTTGGAGTATCAAACGAAATCCAAATGATACGAAACTTGACAGGCGGTCTACCGGTAGTAAACCAAGGCCGCTTGGCAAGTCTCGGTCTAATCCGGAAATGTTTAATCCCCACACACGAAAGAAAGGTAGAAATGACCACCGGAGGAGAACGAAGCGCCGGAAAGCAAAACGGACAACGGGGAAAAAGCTCGATTGCATGAGATGAACACGTATGCAAATGCAATGCACATGATGACATGATATGAGATGCATGACAACGAGAACAACACATGGAGACAAAAACCCGAACCCGAGAAAAATAAAATAACTTAAAGCCAGAAACGACAAGAGTTGGAGTACATATTGGGTAATTCATATCCGGGGTGTTACATTCTCCGAGAGATTTACCACTCCGAGTGGTTAGCCAATGTTGTCATGGTCCCAAAGAAAGATGAGTCACTCCGCATGTGCATCGATTTGAAGCATATCAATTGGGCCTGCCCGAAAGATCACTTCCCTCTCCCTCGCATCGATCAGATAGTCGATTCGACTGCTGGGTGCGAGCGTTTGTCCTTTTTGGATGCCTACTCCGGGTACCACCAGATCCGTCTGTACGGACCCGACGAAATAAAGATAGCTTTATCACCCTGTTTGGATGCTTCTGTTATGTCACAATGCCATTCGGCTTGAAGAATGCCGGAGCCACATTTATGCGGATGATTCAGGAGTGCCTACTCACTCAGATCAGTTGGAATGTGGAAGCATACATGGATGACATTGTGGTCAAGTCACGTAAAGGTTCCGACCTGCTGACCGACCTTGCTGAAACCTTTGCCAACCTCAGAAGGTATGATATCAAGCTCAATCCATCAAAGTGCACGTTTGGAGTTCCAGGCGGAAAGTTACTCGGTTTTCTTGTTTCCGAACGAGGAATCGATGCTAACCCAGAGAAAGTAGGCGCTATACTCCGAATGAAACGCCCTGTGCATGTGCATGATGTCCAGAAGCTTACTGGTTGCTTGGCCACCCTAAGTCGATTCATTTCTCGCCTCGGTGAAAAGGCGCTGCCTCTTTACCGACTAATGAAGAAGTCAGATAAGTTCGAGTGGACTCCAGATGCTGATACAACATTTGCAGAGCTAAAAGCCCTGCTTTCCACCCAGCCGGTGCTTGCTGCTCCAATCAGCAAAGAGCCTCTTTTGCTTTATATAGCAGCCACTAGACAAGTCGTTAGTATAGTACTTACGGTCGAGCAGGAAGAAGAAGGAAAAGCGTACAAAGTTCAACGCCCAGTTTATTATATTTCTGAAGTCCTGACCCCGTCAAAGCAGAGATATCCTCACTATCAACAGCTTATCTATGGAATTTACATGACCACGAAGAAGGTTGCACACTACTTCTCAGATCACTTTGTTACAGTCATCAGCGACGCCCCATTGTCAGAGATTCTGCACAACAGGGATGCAACTGGTCGAGTGGCAAAGTGGGCGATTGAACTCCTTCCCTTGGATATCAAGTTTGAGGCAAAGAAAGCTATCAAGTCCCAAGCAATAGTAGATTTCCTCGCCGAGTGGATCGAACAGCAGCTGCCGACTCAAGTTCACTCTGAGCACTGGACCATGTTCTTTGACGGATCCAAGATGTTGAACGGTTCTGGTGCTGGAGTAGTTCTGGTATCCCCCCGAGGAGACAAGCTCAGATATGTCCTCCAGATTCACTTTGATTCCTCCAACAATGAAGCAGAATATGAAGCACTCCTGTATGGGTTGCGCATGGCCATCTCACTCGGCGTCCGTCGCCTCATGGTCTATGGCGACTCAGATTTGGTAGTTAATCAAGTGATGAAGGCGTGGGACATCAGAAGTCCAGCCATGACTGGTTACTACAACGCGGTGAGAAAGCTTGAGAAGAAGTTCGAGGGGTTAGAACTCCACCACATCCCCCGATTGAAAAACCAAGCAGCCGATGAATTGGCAAAGATAGGTTCCAAGAGAGAAGCCATTCCCAGCAATGTGTTCTTGGAGCATATTCACACGCCGACAGTTTAGGAAGACCCTTTCACTGAAGAGCCTCCGCAACCTAAGAGCGCCACGGATCCGACTAAAGCCGAAGTCCCAGCTGTGGTCGACCTGATCATGGAGGTTCTGGCCATTACCCCTGACTGGATGGTGCCCTACATTGCATACATCCTCAGGAAAGAGCTCCCAGAGGATAAAGAAGAAGCTCGACAGATCATCCGTCGATCCAAAGCTTTTACTGTGATAAGAGGGCAGCTGTTCAGAGAAAGTGTGACTGGAGTCGGTCAGAAGTGCATAACACTAGGAGAAGGTCGGATGATCCTCAATGACATCCACTCGGGGACCGGTGGTCACCATGCGTCCTCTCGGGCCATCGTGGCTAAAGCATACCGAGCTAGTTTCTATTGGCCTCGAGCAAATGAGATGGCGAAAGATATAGCCGACAAATGTGAAGGCTGTCAATTTTACTCCGATATGTCTCACAAGCCAGCGTCAGCCCTGAAGACCATCCCCCTCGTCTGGCCCTTCGCTGTTTGGGGACTGGATATGGTTGGACCGCTGAGAACCGGCAAAAGCGGCTTCACTCACGTGTGCGTTGCAGTCGACAAGTTTACCAAATGGATCGAAGCTAAACCTATAAAGAACCTTGACGCTAGCACCGCTGTCAGTTTTATCAGAGAATTGACATTCAGATATGGAGTCCCACACAGCACATCACAGACAACGGATCGAACTTCGATTCTGATGAGTTCAGAGCTTTCTGCGCCTCTCAGGGCACTCGAGTCGACTATGCTTCTATTGCTCACTCGCAATCGAACGGACAAGCAGAAAGAGCCAATGGCCTAATTCTCAAAGGACTGAAACCCCGACTGATGCGTGATCTCAAACACGCAGCAGGTGCTTGGGTTGATGAACTTCCGTCAGTTATGTGGGGTTTAAGGACAACTCCTAATCGGTCGACTGGAAGAACTCCTTTCTTCTTAGTCTATGGAGCAGAAGCTGTTCTGCCAAGTGACTTGCTCCACAATGCACCCCGAGTTGAACTCTTCTCCAAAGCGGAAGCAGAGCAGGCCCAGCAAGATTTAGTCGATCTCTTAGAGGAGGAAAGAGAGATGGCCTTGATCCGCTCGACCATTTATCAGCAAGATTTGCGTCGATTCCACGCCAGGAATGTGAGGGGTCGGGCCTTTCAAGAAGGAGACTTGGTTCTTCGAGTGGATCAGCAGAAACCACACAAGATCGCTCCAACTTGGGAAGGCCCCTTCATCGTCACCAAAGTTCTCTACAACGGAGCATACCATCTTTACAATATCGAGCATCAGAAAGATGAGCCACGGGCTTGGAACGCGGAGCTGCTCCGCCCCTTTTATACTTAAACACTCGTTCGAATAAAATGTAATAAGCAACACCTTTTGTAATTCGTTTATCAAAGACAAGAGCTTACGGTTCTCTCATTCAATTATGTTGTTCTTATTTACTCCTGAAATCCCCCAGTGGGTGGGCTTAGTCGCGAATCCGTTCCTCCTATGTTCGAAAAAATCCTACCGAGTGGAGAGCAATCCTCCCACTCGGGGGCTTAGTCGCGAATCCGTTCCGCCTAAGTTCGAAAAAATCATACTGAGTGGAGAGCAATGCTCCCACTCGGGGGCTTAGCTGCAGTCGAGCACTCGCCTAAGTTCTCTCACTAAGAGGCTTAACGGCAGTCCAACACTCGCCTAAGTTTGAAAAAATCCTACTGAGTCGAGAGCAATCCTCCCACTCGGGGGGCTTAGCTGCAGTCGAGAACTCGCCTAAGTTCTTCACTAAGAGGCTTAACGGTAGTCCAGCACTCGCCTAAGTTTGAAATATCCTACCGAGTGGAGAGCAATCCTCCCACTCGGGGGCTTAGCTG
>NC_041380.1:115416014-115425559 GCF_002162155.2 Triticum dicoccoides
TTAACGGCAGTCCAACGCTCGCCTAAGTTTGAAAAATCCTACCGAGTGGAGAGAAATCCTCCCACTCGGGGGCTGAGCTGCAGTCGAGTACTCGCCTAAGTTCTCTCACTGAGAGGCTTAACAGCAGTCCAGCACTCGCCTAAGTTTGAAAAAAT
The DNA here is from genome assembly GCF_002162155.2 of Triticum dicoccoides. NCBI lineage: Eukaryota > Viridiplantae > Streptophyta > Magnoliopsida > Poales > Poaceae > Triticum > Triticum dicoccoides. The sequence goes on from NC_041380.1 coordinate 115,416,170, forward strand.
CGTACCGAGTGGAGAGCAATCCTCCCACTCGGGGGCTTAGCTGCAGTCGAGTACTCGCCTAAGTTCTCTCACTAAGAGGCTTAATGGCAGTCCAGCACTCACCTAAGTTTGAAAAAACCCTACCGAGTGGAGAGCAATCCTCCCACTCGGGGGGCTTAGCTGCAGTCGAGCACTCGCCTAAGTTCTCTCACTAAGAGGCTTAACGACAGTCCAGCACTCGCCTAAGTTTGGAAAAATCCTACCGAATGGAGAGCAATCCTCCCATTCGGGGGCTTAGCTGCAGTCCAGTACTCGCCTAAGTTTGAGACCCGTTCCTATCCGCAAGGACGACGAGGTGCAGGTCGACTGCAACCTTCTCCTTCGGAGCTGCGGCACAAATACAATGTCCGCTTCATCCCCATCCGCAAGGATGATGAGGTGAAGATCGACTGCAACCTTCTCCTTTGGAGCTGTGGCACGAATACAACATCCGCTCCATCCCCATTCGCAAGGACGACGAGGTGCAGGTCGACTGCAACCTTCTCCTTCGGAGCTGCGGCACAAAAACAACGTCCGCTCCATCCCTATCCGCAAGGGCGACGAGGTGCAGTGAGCAAAGTCCATCCGGAGGCAAACACAAGCACATTCGGAGATAAACCAAATTCAAATAAATCCTAAAAGGTTCCAAGCAGCGAATCAAAAGTAGTCGGGCACCAAGCCCGAAGGAGTTTAACGGTTACAGAAACCACTCGGCATTCTGAGGAAAATTTAAAGCGTATCCAAGTTTCATTAGATTGTTCACTCGGCCGGAGGAGGGCTGGCAGGCTCCACGAATGAGTCCAGATCGATCCCATCAGCGATCCGAGTGGCGGCAGCAATGAAAGTCTCCATGAAGGACTGGAAGTCGTGCTTTTTGGTGTTAGCAACTTTGATCGCAGCCAGCTTGTCTTCACAAGCCTCCTTGCAATGGACTCGCACCAAGGACAGCGCCACATCAGCACCACACCGGGCGGAGGATTTCTTCCATTCTTGCACTCGGTCAGGGATCTCGTTCAGACCAGTAATCAGAGATTCTAGATCATTCTGAAGCGTCGCACCCGGCCAAAGCGTCGAGTCGATTCAAGAGACAACCTCCTTCAGGCGTGCGAGGTAGCTTGTGGCGCTGGCGATACGGGACTCCAGTCGGAGCATGTTCATTGCAGTTTCGTCGCAGACTGGGGAAGCGATAGGGTCCAGACCCGTCTCGACCCTTCCAGTTTCTTCGTCGAAGTCTTGGCAGAGTTCTGCAGCCAAAAGTCAGTCCATCAACTGAGCAAGACCCAATTGCAAGCATCAACGCAGTCGGATTAAAAGAAATACCTTCCAGCGCGAGATATAGCTTCTTGGCGAGGGTCCTTAGATAAGCTTCTGTGTCATTCCTCTTGCGGATCGCAGACTCCAACTTTTTTTCAGGACGACCTTGTCCTTCTTCACGCTGGTCACTTCGCGGTTAGCTTCATTAAGACAAGATTTCAGTTTATTCACCTCTCCTTCAAGCATTCCGATTGAAGCAAGCTTCTTGTCTGTGAGAGCGGTTTTGTCTTGGGCTTCTTTTTGCGCGGCGGCGAGGTCCGAATCCTTCTTGTCCAGAGCCAACTTCATTTTCTCTTCAAAAGAAGTAATCGAATCAAAGAAGAGATCAAAGAGATATATTGAAATTTAGTCGACAATCAGTTACCTTCCATACCAGCGGCCTCGTCTTGAGCTTTTTTCAGATTTTGTTGAGCCAATTCCAAGTCTAAGTTGAGTTGCCTCTGCTTCTCTTCGAGTTCGGCAAACTTGGAAATAAGGGTAAGAGACTTCTGCAGAAGGCAAAAGACAGATCAACCGATAGGATCGAAGGGAGTTCATTTCCGAGTGAATAAAACCTAAAGAAGTGGACAACAAGCTGTTCAGACCCTAGTCGACTGCCAACAGTCGACCGCGGTCTCGGGGACTACACCCAGTGGGTGCACTTGGCGTGCCCCCACCGGTTCTGATCCTACTCGACCAGCCCACCGGAGTCGAGTGCAAGGAGTAAAAAAAGAGGAAAAGAGAGAACAATTGCACCGTCAAGAAAGAAGAACTCAGACCACAGTCGACTGCCAACAGTCGACCGCGGTCTCGGGGACTACACCCAGTGGGTGCACTTAGCGTGCCCCCACCAGTTCTGGTCCCACTCGCCCGGACCGAGTGGAAGAACGAAGCTACCAAAAACGACAGCGACACCCAGTGGGTGCTCTAATTCTACGCAAACAATAGAAGATTGTGCAGAAGAAGATTTTTCAAGAACAAAAGCAGTCGGAGAGTATACTCACCTAGACATCTAGCATCGTAAGCAGCCTGACTGCTCTCGTGCACTATGTTCACCCGCTCCATCATCATATCAGCCTGTCGGATGGCTTCTGCACCGCTTCCGACTGGTTGTCTGGGACGGGGTAGCTGGTGAAAAAGTGTGCAGACGACCCAGGTGCGGCCGCTTAAAGCTCCGTGGCGTGGAGTTGGATAGTCGAAGGAACCACAGGTGCGGTCGGCCACGTGGGATGCCCACTCGATAAGGTTGCAGCGAATGTCATAGTGGCCCTGCCCGCGTCTTCAGCTTGACGGACAGGAGGCATTGCAGTTGGTTCTTGCCAAGCCACCCTGCCAGATGCTACCTTCTTGCTCCTCCTAGGCTTAGGAGCCACATCTTCATCGTCATCCGGAAGATCAATGATGTTGGGTGGGGCTGCAAGATAGATCATTCGACCCTGACTGAACCACTCGACCCTAAAAGAATCAAGAATCAAAATCGTAAGAGTTTATACCTGGGTTGGAGGTTACCGCATCCTCCATTTCCTCGTCCCGGTATTGGTATGAAGAGGTCCCTGACGTAGCAGCACTGCAAAAGCCCACATTCAATCGGTTACACCCAGTTAATCGAATCCACATAAAGGACGAGTCAGATGGTTACCCGGAGATAGTAGGAACGGTCACTTTGATCCGGGGCAAAGCTTTGGGCGGTTTGGAAGAGATGGCTTTCGGCACTTTCGGCGCTGGGAGCGGCGCGACCTTGGATTGCTTTGGAGCCTTCTCAGTCGGCGTCGGGGAAGACGTCCTGGGGCGCTTCGAGGACTGCCCGATTGGCGTAGCCACCAAGTCCGGAGCGCTTGTCGGGTCATGAGTGTTCTTGGACCTCCTCTCCCTACGAGGAGGCGAGTCGACTTCTTCCTCATCAGTCGATTCCTCGCTCTACTCATCCTCCTCAGCTTCCGAATGCTCCTCGCCGCTCTCGCCCCCGCTCCCTTCTTCCTCAGCGCCTGGGTCCTGCACTCCGTTGGGAATCGAGTACATTTCAATGAGGGCCTGAAAGGATAACAATCAAAGGAAATTCAGTCGACCACGAACGGGACATCACATGGTGAATCAGAAAGATACTTGATAAAATAGAAATATACCTGCTCCGGCTGGTGCGAGCTGTCGAATGGAATCACCCTCCTGGACCCCCGAGGGTTGTCTTTGTTGCCAGTGATTCCCCTCAACTAGTTCTCCAAGATATCCTCGCTGACCTCCTCCGGGTGGATCCGAGTGGTATCCTCGAGCCCAGAGTACATCCACATCGGATGATCGCGCGCCTGAAGAGGTTGGATGCGTCGACCGAGAAAGACCTCCAGCAGATCCATCCCGGTCACTCCGTCGCGGACAAGATGGATGACCCGTTCAACCAGCACCTTGACCTGCGCCTTCTCTTCTGGAACTACCTTCAGGGGAGCAGGCTTCTCCACTCGAGCCAAGGAGAAAGGAGGAAGTCCAGTCGACTGGCCAGGGGTTGGTTGATCCTTGCAGTAGAACCAAGTCGACTGCCAGCCCCGGACCGAGTCAGGAAGGATCATGGCTGGGAAAGTACTCTTGCTCCTCATCTGGATCCCCAGACCACCGCACATCTGGATCACCCGCGTCCTCTCGTCACTCGACTTGGCCTTTTTGACTGACTGGGAACGGCAAGTGAAGATGTGTTTGAAAAGCCCCCAGTGCGGTCAACAGCCCAAGAAGCTTTCGCACATGGTCATGAAAGCAGCCAGATAGACTATGGTGTTCGGAGTGAAATGGTGGAGCTGAGCCCCAAAGAAGTTCAAAAAACCCCGGAAGAAAGGGTGGGGAGGCAGTGAGAATCCGTGATCTATGTGGGTTGCGAGGAGGACACACTCAACCTCTCTAGGCTGCGGCTCGGTTTCGTCCCTCGAGAGCTGAGCCGACTTGTGAGGAATCAATCCCCCCTCCACCAGGTCGTCGAGGTCGTCCTGCGTGATTACCGAGCGGATCCAATCGCCCTGGATCCAACCCGCCGGCAGGCCGGACCTCGACGAGGATCCGCCCCGGCTGGTCCGCTTGCCCTTCGCCTTCGCGGTCGCCTTCTTCGCGCGTTCCAGCGCCGCTGTCTTCTCCTTCCCCATGGTGGTGGATCGAGCTCGAGCAGAGGTCCGGCGACGAGGTGGAAGCGAGAGTGGCGGAGGGATCAGGAGAAAGAGAAGAAAGAATGGGAGCGTGCGGAGCAGAGGCCTGGCCTGAGACCTTTTATAAGGCCTATCACCGAGTGGCTGACTGGTGGACCCAAGCGATCTAAACAAATCCCACAACAGTCGCGCGCGCAGTACGTGGCAAAAAAGGTAGCGCAGGGATCGAGGAGACTTGCCTAATCCGTCCCGATGACCTCGGTTCCGCCCGTCTGGCGCACTTCCCAAAAATTTGAATCCCGCGAGATCCGCGGAGAGCAGAACAACCTCTCAGACTGAAGACAAACCCCCTCTACGTCATCATTCGGAATTTTACCATGAAAGTTCACTCGACAACAACCAAGAATGGGCCAAGGCGATTGAGAAAGGAGTCGACGTCGTCACCCCAACTCATTGTTCCAGGACAAGGCATATTCATAGCATAAAGAGTGGGTCGGAAGTGTTCTCAACCCCTTCCTCACTCAAACCCTGATCCATTCGGGGGCTAATGATGAAGCTATGTACCTAGTGTAGGGTCATGGACCAGTCCAACATACCCTTCCCAAGGACATCTCTTCAAAGAATTAGAAGAAGTCGAAGAGAAACCATCATCCACTCGACTGTGGAGATGCGCTCACTCGACCACCTTGAAGACACTCGACCACCAGAAGATGAGGAACCCTCCACTCTGCAACGGTTAGGACTTAAACCATAGCATTATGAGCATTTATGACACTTTACTGTAGACGTTACCAGTAACGCCTTTCCTTTATGAGCATTGAACCCTGTGTAACGGACGGGAGTTGGGGTCCTAGCGCACTCTATATAAGCCACCCCCTCCTCTGGGACAAGGGTTCGCACTTTCTGTAATTCACACACATATATTTAGTCGACTGCCTCAGGGCTCCGAGACGTAGGGCTGTTACTTCCTCTGAGAAGGGCCTGAACTCGTAAACTCGTGCGTACAACTCCTCCGTAGCTAGGATCTTGCCTCCTCATACTTACCCCCCATTCTACTGTCAGTATTAGATCCACGACACTAGCTATGCCCGCCGCTCCATATTGATGGCAAGTCAGGGCGACGCGACCTCTCACTGCTTCCGCCGTTGAAGTGGCGCCTCGACCGAGAGGGCACCGCCCGCGGCACGCCCGGAATTTCAGACTACATAGTGGAGAGTAACTTTAGAGAAAGTACTACAATTAGATGACATTAGCAGGCTGTAAGGATTTCAATATAGTATTTGTGCTTAGTTGAAGGAGAGAGAAGAGGAGAGAGAAGAGAAGCGGGTTATAAACTTGTAGCCGGTTGTAGCAGGAGCTCCAACATACTTTGTGAGACAAAAGGTAGGGCCACTATTAATGATATAGTATTATACTAAAGGGAATAACTATTGTACTAGTAGGCTATTAGGTTGGTTCTAGATGATGTGTCAACTTCATATAGCCGGATGTTGGCTATACTATTAACCATGCTCTAAGTGCGGTGTGAGTGGGGCTGAAGTTTAGTCCCATACTGCTACTCCCTCCTTCCATCTATATAGGGCCTAATGCATTTTTGAAGACCGCCTTTGACTATTGACAAGATTAATAGTACATGAGATGTATAATGTAAAAATTATATCATTAGAAGGTCCTTTCACGTATGAATTTGACCGTATGCTTTGTGTAAGTTGCATGTCATATATTATTGCTCTAACATTTGGTCAAAGTTAGCATCGAAAAACGCATTAGGCCCTATATAGATGGAAGGAGGGAGTAGGTGAGTGTGAGTTGCACTACTTTATAATGTGATCTATTCTAGCATTTGCATGAGCATGATAATAGGAAACCTACACGCACGCTCTTTGGGAATGAGCCTGTCCAAGGACAAAAGCTATGCACGTGGTCTATATTTTTGTTGGTCGGAAAATTTATTAAGTCATTAATTAACATTTAACAGACGCCTTAATTACTCAGATGTTTCTGATTCTTTTGAATAGTGGGGCTATTATCGACTTGGATGTGGGGTTTGGGCCAAAGGCCTACTCCCTCCTTCTTAGTTTAGAGGGCGTGCGCGTAGTTCCAGATCATCCACTTGACTAACTAAATATGAGTTATATGTCACCAAAAGTATATCATTGGATTCTTAAGCGGATGTAGTTTCTAAACATATATTTTTCATCACATATAATACATATATAGCTAGTTAAATTCTCAACCTAGAATGACGTGCATGCCATGTAAACCGAGATAGAGGGAGTACTATTATACTTGGTCTTACTCGCACGACCAACCTGATAGGCTCTACCCTATCCGCCGCTGTATAATATGGTTTCACACCGTTCCAAATCTTAGCGCCATCACGCAATTCTTCCGCATCCCTCCTTCTAACGTGCACCACGAGAAGGGACAACAGTCCTCCGAACCCCACCTTTTGTGATCCTGTACGGGAGGGGGCGATCAGGGTTTTGGGGAGCACACTCATGCGACTGTTGCCAGCGATGACTTCCTCAACGACAGCCTTCTTCCCAGACCTCGGTAACTTCTTCATCAATGACATGAGTGACAACATCAACCACATCGGTTCTGGTCCCGTTGTACAGTAAGTGATTCTGTCCTCCTGGTTTAGTCTGCATCATTACTTTGATATTTGCAATTGTCGTCATGATCTATTTACTGTTGATTCAGATTAAATCTCATAGTAAATTGCTCATATATTCAACAATCTAATCCAGAAACCTGATTATAGGCAATTTACTCCGAGTTGTTTTGCTACGCTTTTGAAGCCGCCTACTTTTAAGGGGGTCCAATATAAAAGGTGGCGCACAAGAGTAGCATATTGGTTTCAGATCATGTACTGCTATGACGCCACTAAGGGTAAGCCTGAGGGCGATCTTAATCCTACACAGCAGGAAGCTTTTGAGAACATGGAAATCCTCTTCAAAGCTGCCCTGCTGAGTGTTCTTGATGATTCCATTGTGGATTCATATATGTCGTTTGACTGTGGCAAAGACATGTGGGCTGCACTCGAGGCCACGTTTGGGGCCTCGGGCGCTGGCAACGAGTTTACGCCATGGAGAAATTATGTGACTACAAGATGACTGATGAGCGCTCTGTTGTTCAGCAGACTCGTGAGATACTGTCACTCGCTAAGGAACTTGAGTACTTTAAGTGTGCGTTGCTGGAAAAATTTGTTTCTGGGACCATCATTGCCAAGCTTCCACCTTCATGGAACAATTTTGCTACTTCTCTGGAAAACAAGAGACATGAGTTTTCCATTTCGGATCTCATTAGCACTTGATTTTGAAGAGAAGGCGAGAGCAAAAGACACACGTGCTCGGGTCGCTGAGGGAGCTTCTAGTGTGCACATGGTACACGAGAAGAACTTCCAGCCCAACCAGCGCCAAAACAACAAGAACAAATCTCAGGGGAGAGGCAAGTTTGATGCAAAGAACAAGTCGCCACATTCTACCAACTTCAAGAAGAATTGTCATAACGGGAAGGGATACAAACCTCAATTTTGGTAGCACCGCACAAAATTTATATGGCTGCATCTACCTATTGTCAGCTAACCTCATGGTGCTCCAGGTATTCCTACATTTGTAACTAGGTACAATGACCACCGCAAGATGAAATAAGCTTATTTGTATGTTGACTTGCTGATTGAAGTGCGGAACGATCCTGTCATGTGTGGAGGAGCCTACAAGCAGTGTAGCCGAAGGTGGAAATCAACTAAGGATTTATGAAATTATATATAATGTTCCTCAGGCAGGCCAGTATCCCCTTCGTCCAGATGATCATGTTTTGTCATGCCGAGCTATTGATATGTCCTATTGTTTTGCAACACCGTTTAAGTATAGCTATTGTTTTCCTATCATTTCATACTAAGGACAATGAAGATGATTTCAGGAGAACTGCACAATATGGACCCATGTTGAGTCATCTCTATTGCCTCATGTGTTTGTTGCAAATATCTCAGCATCAATTGCAAGATGAGGCAACTAGCTAGCTGTGGAGTTTCCAACATGCTCAAAGTGCTCGCAACATTGAGAAGAAACAAGCATGCCCAGGAAATTAATGCGTGCGCAGGGAGGCCCTTTGCTCACAGAAACATCAACCGGTTTTCTTTATTTCCACACCTTCTCACAGCTTTGTATTGGTTATAGTATGGTGAATCATTGAGATGCATAAACATGCTAAACTTTTGTTCTTCTGAATGTTAGTATGCATACCATATCTTCTGAAGCTTAGTTTAATGTGAATGTTGACTAGTCTGTTAACCTTCACAATCTAGTAAGTATATTGTAGACCTGTTATTTGACACCTCACTTTGCCGCGCTACGCGACCAGTGTGAGTGTCTACATCTAGTACCGCATCCTCTAATTTGGTGGATGCCAAGTTGAAAAAGGTTACCGATGAGTAGCCATAAGCTGGAGGCGTCTCTTTTTTCTTTCGAATGGGCAATAAGCTGGAGAGTGTCTTGGGCTACCGCTAGCACAAGGCCCTCCAGTACGAAACACGGGCAGCCGACTGGGCCGATACAAAAGCCTATCCATCATAAAGCCCATTTGTTTTTGTTTTTTGCGAGGATAAGCCCATATTTCTTAAAGAGGGGGTGATCCCAGAAAAACCCTCCTTCCTCCTCGCTTCCACTTATACTGCAGCTCACTGGACTCTCCCGCTTCCGTCGCCCCCCAATTCGCCCCGCTCCCCATCTTCCTCACTCGTATAGAAAATCCCCGCTCACCTTCTTCCTCACTCGTACAGTAAACATATGCTCCTCTTCTTCTATTCCTATAGAAAACCCCAGCCCTCCTTCTTCCCCACTCACACTGCCACTAGGCTCGTCTCTGGCTACTCTGCTCAAACCCGTGAGCTTGGCGTGACGCCCACAAGGAAAATGGAGTCGGCTGGCCCCAGTGCCAAGAAGATGAGGCTCCT
>NC_041380.1:115425995-115460371 GCF_002162155.2 Triticum dicoccoides
AGTGGACCGCATAAGCGATCTCCCAGACGTCATCCTTGAGGGGATCATCTCGCTTCTCCCCACCAAGGATTGTTGCCGCACACAAGTCCTCTCAACTCGGTGGCACCCTCTATGGCGCACCGCGCCCCTCAATCTCAAATGTCATCAGATATCTGTCCTTCCTAAATTTGATCTCCTCAGAGCCATCGTCTCCTCTCACCAGCAGGGCCCCGTTCAATGCCTCTACATCCTGACATGTTACCTACTGTCCATACCCGACATGGTGGACGCTTGGCTGACATCCCCTGAATTCGGAAAACTCCAGCAGTTTGAGTTCTACCATTACCATGAAAGTTCCATACCATGAACACACCAAGAATTCGTGTCCACACCACCATTGTCCATCTCGTGGTTTTCCTCCTCTCTCCACACCACCACCTTCGCCCGGTGCCATCTACCAGATGATATGGTACAAATGCTTCGACTCCCACTGCTAAAAAAACTTTTGCTTGTGGTGGTTTATCTGTCAGAGGCCTCACTGCACAGCATCATCCACTCCAGTTGCCCTGCCCTGGAGCGCTTGCTGATTGTTTTGGAAATTGAAATCCCTATCAGTTGTCTCCAAATAAAGTCGCCTCACCTTAAAAGCATTGGAATTTGTTTTGAAGGATAGCATCTCATCATCGAAGATGCCCCTTCACTTCAAAGGTTGCTCCTTGATGATTTTTATAATTGTCGTCTCTGCGCCCAAATTGGAGACCTTGGGTCTAATTAGTGCCCCGTTTGATGATCACAACAAGTTGGTGTTTGGCTCCTCACTTTTTCAGGTACCGTATATTATCATCTACACATTTGTAATCATAAGCTGCATTTTTCATTTGTGCGCATAAGTTTTATATCATCTTGGAGTACACTTTGGGTACTAATATTATGTCATATGCTCAATGAAGAGTTCGTCCATGGATAACCTATCAATGCTGCTGGATTCTGTCAAGATCTTATATATCGGAATGTTTAGTTATGATCTGAACATAATTATTGGCTTGCTGTGATGCTTTCGGTCTTTGCAAAATTCATATATAAAGGTGATGATTTCATGCACATTGAAAGACCATATATATTGTATTAAAATTAATCGTTCAGTTGTTGCTCTTTCGACATACTCTTTTTTCAGGCTTTAAATGTTTTCAAATCTTCATGTCTACTTAGGTACTACAACCACATGGAGAAAAACGTATAACCAATTGTTGGCGTAATAAGCACCAGGATTTTCTCAGTTCTCATGAAATTCGTTTGTGGACAATAACGATGGAAGGATAGGCATCCAACCAGGCAAACAGAAGCTTTGTCACATTCTTCCTATTGAATGCGAGGTTACTATTGTTCATGAGGCTTAAGTTTTATCGCAAGAGATTTCTCACGGATGGACATATTGAATAGAAAAAAAAGAAGTTTCAGGTACACAAATGGGCTTCTAAACATGCTCGGCTTCTATTTACAACAAGTTGTAGTCATCCTGAAATAAATTTTTTTCACAGGATGTTGATTTTATGGATTAGACCGATCCATTTCTCTGTGACTGCGAAAACGAGTGGTTGGGTTAGATGTTACTGCCATGTTCAATATGGATTTTGTCTAAAAATATGATGAACAATTAATCCTTGGGCTTTTTGTACCGTTTGTAAACTTGAGTTGCATGTTGTTTCCCTCGCACTCCCCTCCACCTACCACTACACTGCCGCATCTTCCACGGCTGTTGTTCATTCCCGTTCGAGGCCTCGCCGTCGTTCTTCGCCTTGGTTCACTCGCTGTGCCCACCGTCGTCTGGCGTTGTCAACATGGTCAACAACCAAGAGGAATCAGGAGATGACTGTACATGGAGAGGTTGACAGTAGGGACCCACCAGGGTCGTTGCATTACGCAAGCAGGTGCCTTGTTATTACAAGACAAAGAATACTTCCTCCTAATTGTTTGACAACTAGGTCCCCCGCCATTGTCAATGTAGTCAATAAACGAGAAAATTACAGAATGAGCGGATAACACCAGGGACCGAGCTGCTCGCCCAGTTGTTTTTTAGTTTCAGAGACGGAGCTCAACTGCGCGCTGTGTGGGGGCTGTGGCCCGTCTAGCCCACGCTTACGCTTTTATTTAAGCACATGAAGAGCCCAGTTGATATCTTTTTTCTTTCTGAAAATGGCTAGCCCAGTTCTTTTTTTGGAGAATACAAAAACCAAGGCCTACTTGCTTTTCTCAGCCCTGTTGGGGTTCAAGTATTTCAAGATGAGGAGGGATGTAAGTAGTAAGAAATGGGCTTCCCCAGAAAATGGACTCTAAGTTGTAAGAAATGGGCTGTAATTTTTTAAACCAAAGCCAGCCGACAATTACATTAAAATATCATTTTTATGGATTTCTCTACTCTCTAGTCTTATAAAAACCTAAGCCAACTGGCAATTACATTAAAATATCGTCTTTTCTCCCACAAGATAAACTACTCATACAAATGCATCTTCATGTTCCGTGCAACGCATGGGCATCTTGCTAGTTGAGATTTTAAATTTCATTCATTTTTTTGCAGAGAATTGTTTTTTGAATTTTATTTTGATATAATTTTTTTAAAATTATTTTTAACATGACTCGAAATTTTGTGATTAAAAGAGTTCGGACCCCACCGAAATATGAAAGATTTCGTTGAATTTTTTTAGCAGTGACCAGAATATATGGTCTGTAATGGTAATAAAAAGAATATGCGCTTCAAATATCCTTAAGAATTAGCAAATGGGCTGTAAATTATTGAAAATAATGGCTAATTGGTTGTATGCTGTTTTCCACAGATTTGGAGGCTGACTTCTGGGCCTACTAGGTTCATGATGACGCTGTCCTAAAAAATATTTGACGCGTACGCAAGGCTTTGTCAACTTAATCAACACAGAGCAGTGACTATTGGATGTCCATCCAACGGCCGCCGTGCTTCTTCAATCTCCGATCTTCCTTCTCCAGCCGCCCGAACCAGCACCGGCGGGACTGCCTGCTCCCTCCTCCCATGGCTGGCTGTGCTGTCGCCAGGCCATCCCTCTACCCACCCACACATCCTATTATTTTCCGGCGACGTCAGCCTCACCCTGCAGCCGATCAGTCAGCGCTCGTACTCCCCTTAGCGTGGGCATCCACTCCAGCTCTTCCCTGGCTCCATTTCGTTCCCTTCCTAGGCCTCGCTGTCGTCCACCGCCCTGGTGCTCTCAGCGCGGCGTGGTCAACATGGTCAACGAATGACATCCATCGGAAGTGGAGGGTATGTGGAGAGGCTAACAGCTGGGTCCACAGCCGAACACAAGGAAATGCCTCCTTATTATGCGCAAAATAATGATTCCTCCACCTGACAGCTGTGACCCACCGGAAGGGCCTCTGTATTTTGCAAAAAAAACGTTCCCCCTGCTGACAGCTCAGACCCGCCAGCTATATCTTCGCACGCAAGGAAGTGCCTCCTTATTACGCACAAAAAATGAATACTCCCCCTGCTAGCTGGGACCCAGCATAGTGGGAGGCTGACTTGTGGGCCTACTAAGTTGACAGGGATGGAGGGCTTTGTGAACTTAGTCAATATGAACGATTCTAGCTCCAGTGACCGCACGATGTCCATCCAACGGCCGTAGTGCTTCTTCAACCTCTGGTATTCTTGCTCCAGTCGCCCAAAGCAGCGCTGGTCATGCCGCCTGCTCCTGCCTCCCGTGGTCGGCTGTGCTGCCGCGGAGGCCTCACCACCCCCTACTACTCCCACTGCTAGCCAGGCCATCCCTCCACTCACCCACACCCCCTGTTATTCTACGGCGACAGCAGCCTCACACCGAAGTCGAACTAGTGAACCCTCACTCCTCTCCACATGGGCATCCACTGTCGCGTCTTCCTCGGCTCTGCATCGTCCCCTTCCTAGGCCTCGCCATCGTCCACCACCGTGGTACTCTCGACGCGGCGTGGTCAATGTGGTCAAGGAACGACTTCCATCAGAAGAGTACTGTACATGGAGAGGCTGTCAGCTGGGTCCACGGCCGCAGCAAGGAAGTGCCCCCTTATTACGCAGAAAATAATGATTCCTCCACCTGATAGCAGGGATTCACCAGACGGGCCACCGTATTTCATGAAAAAACGTTCCCCCTGACTATTGGGACCCACCAGCTACATCTTTGCACGCAAGGAAGTGCGTCCATATTACGGGCAAAAAATGATTCGCCCCTTGACTGCTGCGACCCACCAGCTACATCTTTGCACGCAAGGAAGTGCGTCCATTTTACGGGCAAAAAAATGATTCGCCCCCTAACTGCTGGGACCCACCAGCTACATCTTCACACACAAGGAAGTGCCTGACAGTCGGGACCCACCTAGTCGAAGCATATGTAGCATTATCATTCTGGTCACGAACGTGTACGTACATACTGGTCGATCGTTCTATCTACAGGCTGCAGCGATGAACCGTGGCCGTGTAAGGAAGGGCACGTGTCGTAGTAGAGGCGCGCACGTAGCATGTCACGCAGTCCCGTTAATATCGTGTACACATACGTACAGCGGCTAGGGTGCAAGAAAGTAAATACGGCCACATATGTACATACGGGCGGAGTCTCGAATTCCTACTCGCGCATACGTACGGCCAGGACTCGTGTACATGGCTGGGTCGGAACGGAGAAACTGTGTCGTCGTCGGGAGCCAACCGGCTTGGACGGAACAACCAATCAAAACGATGCCTAGCGGACCGCAGAACGGAGGAAACGGCCTTGTGTTCGATCAGCCATGGTCGAAATGGGATCCTGTTCATCGGGAGGGGTCTGGCGTATCGCAAAACGGAGGAAACAGACTTCTCTTGGACCTCTTATGATCGAAACAGGGTCCTGTTGATCTGGAGGGGTGTGGCGTACCGCAAAACAGAGGAAACAGACTTGTGTTGGATTGCTACGGTCGAAACAAGGGCCCTGTTCATCGGGAGGGGTGTGGCGTACCGCAAAACGGGACTCCACGGGATACTGTTCATCTCCACCGTCGACTGCCTCCACGGGCTACTGTTCATCCACCGTCGACCTCCTCCAGCCTCTTCCTGCGACTGTTCATCCACGGGCTCCTGTTCATCCAGCCTCCACCGCTCCTCCACCGGCTAATGTTCAACTAGCCCTCTCCACGGGGTCCTGTTCATCCACCCATCCATGGGCTACTGTTCATCTAGCCCTCCACTGGCTACTATTAAACCATCCCTCCACGGGGTCATGTTCATCCAGCCCTCCACGGGGTCATGTTCATCCACCCCCAACCGGCCCGATCGATCGGGGTCCTATTCATCCAGTGGCAACACCACGGGGTCCTGTTCATCCAACCCCCACCGGGAACTATTCATCCAAACCCCCCAGAAATGCTCATTGCTCATCATGTTGGAGATATGCCCTAGAGGCAATCATGTATGATGATATTTCCTATGTGTTTATGAATAAAGATAGTCCTTGGACATTATCAATGATGTGTATCAGCAAGTACATGACTTGTTTGTGGGACTATGCATTGTATGATGACTGTCCTAAAAGGTCCCTAGTCGAAAGGGCTGTGTGGACGCGCAGCCAACTAGACTAGCATATGACACGGTCGATGGCTTAGTCCCACTGGCCATGGAGCATTGGATGCTAACCAAATAATATGGACTTGGTAGGATCTGGTAGGATTAGACGTAGTCGGGTCCGAGTCGAGATAAGGTCCGGGTCAGACAGACCCAACTATGAGACGCAGTGATATGCCATCTATGAGTCTCTAGTACAACATATGTTCTATGTCCTAAGACCTGAGCTGACGCATGTACTCGGCATGGTGACAGACTTGCTTTGGGCCGACCGAATGGTACTCCGTAACTGGGTAGTTATAAAGGTAGGTTTCGAGTTTGTCCAAAACCATGCTGCGAGACGTGGTCGAGCAAGATGGGATTTGCCCCTCCGATCAGGAGAGATATACTCTGGGCCCCTCGTGTGATCCGACCAGGATAAGCATGGCCATGCGACAAGGATTATGAGATAATCCGGTTTGTGGTCGGCATCACTGGAACGAGAAAGAGGTCGGGCTAGCACAAGGATGACAGACTCGCCTTGAGCTCGACAACATATATCGTGCGGCAAAAGGAATGGAAGTGTGATGTATAGGTTCGCTAACCAGCTTCATAGTCTGCTTGGTGTTTGCCATGCCTTGCTAGAGGCCACTACCAACCGTGCAGTTTGGAGTTGATCCGAACTGCGACCAAGCCGACTTGAACCTAAGGGGTCACGCGCTTAAGGGAAGGTACCTACGAGGTCGGATCTGAGGACACTGGTCGGATGTGATCCGAGCTGTATTCGGATTGTGGCCGAGTAGACTTATGGGCTTTAGGGTCCGTGAGAGGCCCAAGTGTTGAGCCCGTGACAGACGCCTATATATATAGTGGAGGTGCCGCACACTCACGCGGCTTATCGCTTTGGCGCTGTCACTAGGGTTTGCATGTGTTGCGAATAGACGCCTCCACTCGCCGCCGGTTGTGTGATCGAACCTAGTAGTCCGCCGCACGACGTTCCTCCTGCACGCGCGGATACCGTTAGAGGAGGTGCACTTGCGTCGCTCCGGCGAACCTGTACGGGGGAACCGACCACCGGTTGTATGAGGGAGATCGGACGAGGAGGAGACGATCCACGCAGACGCGCTGCCCCAACTCTTCTTCTGCTGCACGGCACTGCGCGTCTAGTGGTAACGAACTGTGATCCATCTCCCGTAGCATGTTCTTGGTTGTCCTGCGTGTAGGAAATTTTAATTTGCAGTCGACGCACCCTACCGTAGATCCCAACACATCAAGGGAAGGAGGCAGCAGGGTTTGATCGGCCTCAGTTAGCAACAGTAGCGAAGGAATCACTCGGGTTCAGTTAACAACAAGGGATCGATCACTCGAGTTCAGTAACGTAGCTAGTACAATTTCTCGGGTTCAGTTAGAGTCCAACGCCTCACTCGGGTCAGTTAGAGTGCAACACCTCGCACACACATGCGTACGTGTATGAGACAAACGCGCAAACCTCCATGCATCGCTCGGCCCCGACCTCCCTGTTGGGGAACGTGGTAATTTCAAAAAAATTCCTACGCACACGCAAGATCATGGTGATGCATAGCAACGAGAGGGGGAGAGTGTGATCTACGTACCCTTGTAGATCGACAACGGAAGCGTTTGGTTGATGTAGTTGTACGTCTCCACGGCCCGACCGATCAAGCACCGAAACTATAGCACCTCTGAGTTCTAGCACACGTTCAGCTCGATGACGATCCCCGGACTCCGATCCAGGAAAGTGTCGGGGAAGTGTTCCGTCAGCACGACGGCGTGGTGACGATCTTGATGTACTACCGTCGCAGGGCTTCGCCTAAGCACCGCTACATCGAGGACTATGGTGGAAGGGGGCACCGCACACGGCTTAGAATATGATCACGTGGATCAACTTGTGTGTCAAGGGGTGCCCCCTGCCCCCGTATATAAAGGATCAAGGGGAGGAGGCCGGCTGGCCTCTATGGCGCGCCAAGGAGGAGTCCTCCTAGTAGGAGTAGGACTCCTACTAGGAGGGGGAAAGAAGTGGGGAGGGAGAAGGAAAGGGGGGCGCCGCCCCCCTTCTCCTAGTCCTATTCGGATCAGGGGGAGGAGGCGTGCGGCCCACCTATGGCTGCCCCTCTCTCTCTCCACTAAGGCCCATATGGCCCATTACTTCTCCCAGGGGGGTTCCGGTTACCCTCCGGCTCTTCGATTTTCTCCGAAATCACCCGGAACACTTCTGGTGTCCGAATATAGCCGTCCAATATATCAATCTTTATGTCTCGACCATTTCGAGACTCCTCGTCATGTCCGTGATCACATCCGGGACTCCGAACTAACTTCGGTACATCAAAACTCATAAACTCATAATATAACTATCATCGAAACCTTAAGCGTGCGGACCCTACGGGTTCGAGAACAATGTAGACATGACCGAGACATGTCTTCGGTCAATAACCAATAGCGGAACCTGGATGCTCATATTGGCTCCTACATATTCTACGAAGATCTTTATCGGTCAGACCGCATAACAACATACGTTGTTCCCTTTGTCATCGGTATGTTACTTGCCCGAGATTCGATCGTCGGTATCTCAATACCTAGTTCAATCTCGTTACCGGCAAGTCTCTTTACTCGTTCCGTAATACATCATCTCGCAACTAACTCATTAGTTGCAATGCTTGCAAGGCTTATGTGATGTGCATTACCGAGAGGGCCCAGAGATACCTCTCCGACAATCGGAGTGACAAATCCTAATCTCGAAATATGCCAACCCAACATGTACCTTTGGAGACACCTGTAGAGTACCTTTATAATCACCCATTTACATTGTGACGTTTTGGTAGCACAAAAAGTGTTCCTCCAGCAAACGGGAGTTGCATAATCTCATAGTCATAGGAACATGTATAAGTCATGAAGAAAGCAATAGCAACATACTAAACGATCGGGTGCTAAGCTAATGGAATTGGTCATGTCAATCAGATCATTCACCTAATGATGTGATCCCGTTAATCAAATAACAACTCTTTGTTCATGGTTAGGAAACATAACCATCTTTGATTAACGAGCTAGTCAAGTAGAGGCATACTAGTGACACTCTGTTTGTCTATGTATTCACACATGTATTATGTTTCCGGTTAATACAATTCTAGCATGAATAATAAACATTTATCATGATATAAGGAAATAAATAATAACTTTATTATTGCCTCTAGGGCATATTTCCTTCAGTCTCCCACTTGCACTAGAGTCAATAATCTAGATTATACAGTAATGATTCTAACACCCATGGAGCCTTGGTGTTGATCATGTTTTGCTCGTGGAAGAGGCTTAGTCAACGGGTCTACAACATTCAGATCCGTATGTATCTTGCAAATCTCTATGTCTCCCACCTGGACTAGATCCCGGATGGAATTGAAGCGTCTCTTGATGTGCTTGGTTCTCTTGTGAAATCTGGATTCCTTTGCCAAGGCAATTGCACCAGTATTGTCACAAAAGATTTTCATTGGACCCGATGCACTAGGTATGACACCTAGATCCGATATGAACTCCTTCATCCAGACTCCTTCATTTGCTGCTTCCGAAGCAGCTATGTACTCCGCTTCACATGTAGATCCTGCTACAACGCTTTGTTTAGAACTGCACCAACTGACAGCTCCACCGTTTAATGTAAACACATATCTGGTTTGCGATTTAGAATCGTCCGGATCAATCTCAAAGCTTGCATCAACGTAACCTTTTACGATGAGCTCTTTGTCACCTCCATAAATGAGAAACATATCCTTAGTCCTTTTTAGGTATTTCAGGATGTTCTTGACCGCTGTCCAGTGATCCACTCCTGGATCACTTTGGTACCTCCCTGCTAGACTTATAGCAAGGCACACATCAAGTCTGGTACACAGCATTGCATACATGATAGAGCCTATGGCTGAAGCATAGGGAACATCTTTCATTTTCTCTCTATCTTCTGCAGTGGTCGGGCATTGAGTCTTACTCAACTTCACACCTTGTAACACAGGCAAGAACCCTTTCTTTGCTTGATCCATTTTGAACTTCTTCAAAACTTTGTCAAGGTATGTGCTTTGTGAAAGTCCAGTTAAGCGTCTTGATCTATCTCTATAGATCTTAATGCCTAATATGTAAGCAGCTTCACCGAGGTCTTTCATTGAAAAACTCTTATTCAAGTATCCCTTTATGCTATCCAGAAATTCTATATCATTTCCAATTAGTAATATGTCATCCACATATAATATCAGAAATGCTACAGAGCTCCCACTCACTTTCTTGTAAATACAGGCTTCTCCAAAAGTCTGTACAAAACCAAATGCTTTGGTCACACTATCAAAGCGTTTATTCCAACTCCGAGAGGCTTGCACCAGTCCATAAATGGATCGCTGGAGCTTGCACACTTTGTTAGCTCCCTTTGGATCGACAAAACCTTCTGGTTGCATCATATACAACTCTTCTTCCAGAAATTCATTCAGGAATGCAGTTTTGACATCCATCTGCCAAATTTCATAATCATAAAATGCGGTAATTGCTAACATGATTCGGACAAACTTAAGCATCGCTACGGGTGAGAAGGTCTCATCGTAGTCAATCCCTTGAATTTGCCCAAAACCTTTTGCGACAAGTCGAGCTTTGTAGACAGTAATATTAGCGTCAGCGTCAGTCTTCTTCTTGAAGATCCATTTATTCTCAATTGCTTGCCGATCATTGGGCAAGTCAACCAAAGTCCATACTTTGTTCTCATACATGGATCCCATCTCAGATTTCATGGCTTCAAGCCATTTTGCGGCATCTGGGCTCACCATTGCTTCTTCATAGTTCGTAGGTTCATCATGATCTAGTAGCATGACTTCCAGAACAGGATTACCGTACCACTCCGGCGCAGATCTCACTCTGGTTGATCTATGAGGTTCTGTAGTATCTTGTTCTGAAGTTTCATGATCATCATCATTAGCTTCCTCACTAACTGGTGTAGGTGTCACAGAAACAACTACTTTCCAATAAGGGAGCAGGTACAGTTACCTCGTCAAGTTCTACTTTCCTCCCACTCACTTCTTTCGAGAGAAACTCCTTCTCCAGAAAGTTTCTGAACTTAGCAACAAAAGTCTTGCCTTCGGATTTGTGATAGAAGGTGTATCCAATAGTTTCCTTTGGATATCCTATGAAGACACATTTCTCCGATTTGGGTTCGAGCTTATCAGGTTGAAGCTTTTTCACATAAGCATCGCAGCCCCAAACTTTCAGAAACGACAACTTTGGTTTCTTGCCAAACCATAGTTCATAAGGTGTCGTCTCAACGGCTTTTGATGGTGCCCTATTTAACGTGAATGCGGCCGTCTCCAAAGCATAACCCCAAAACGATAGCGGTAAATCAGTAAGAGACATCATAGATCGTACCATATCTAGTAAAGTACGATTACGACGTTCGGACACACCATTACGCTGTGGTGTTCCGGGTGGCGTGAGTTGTGAAACTATTCCGCATTGTTTCAAATGTACACCAAACTCGTAACTCAAATATTCTCTTCCACGATCAGATCGTAGAAACTTTATTTTCTTGTTACGATGATTTTCAACTTCACTCTGAAATTCTTTGAACTTTTCAAACGTTTCAGACTTATGTTTCATTAAGTAGATATACCCATATCTGCTTAAGTCATCTGTGAAGGTGAGAAAATGACGATATCCGCCATGAGCCTCAATATTCATCGGACCACATACATCTGTATGTATGATTTCCAACAAATCTGTTGCTCTCTCCATAGTTCCGGAGAACGGTGTTGTAGTCATCTTGCCCATGAGGCACGGTTCGCAAGTACCAAGTGATTCATAATCAAGTGGTTCCAAAAGTCCATCAGTATGGAGTTTCTTCATGCTCTTTACACTGATATGACCTAAACGACAGTGCCACAAATAAGTTGCACTATCATTATCAACTCTGCATCTTTTGGCTTCAACACTATGAATATGTGTGTCACTACTATCGAGATTCAATAAAAATAGACCACTCT
Source organism: Triticum dicoccoides (assembly GCF_002162155.2). Classification (NCBI taxonomy): domain Eukaryota; kingdom Viridiplantae; phylum Streptophyta; class Magnoliopsida; order Poales; family Poaceae; genus Triticum; species Triticum dicoccoides. The sequence goes on from NC_041380.1 coordinate 115,437,552, forward strand.
TTAAGGGTGCATGACCATAAAATATATTACTCATATAAATAGAACAACCATTATTCTCAGATTTAAATGAATAACCGTCTCGCATCAAACAAGATCCAGATATAATGTTCATGCTTAACGCTGGCACCAAATAAAAATTATTTAGGTCTAATTTTAATCCCGAAGGTAGATGTAGAGGTAGCGTGCCGACTGCGATCACATCGACTTTGGAACCGTTTCCCACGCGCATCGTCACCTCGTCCTTAGCCAATCTTCGCTTAATCCGTAGTCCCTGTTTCGAGTTGCAAATATTAGCAACAGAACCAGTATCAAATACCCAGGTGCTACTGCGAGCATTAGTAAGGTACACATCAATAACATGTATATCACATATACCTTTGTTCACCTTGCCATCCTTCTTATCCGCCAAATACTTGGGGCAGTTCCGCTTCCAGTGACCAGTCTGCTTGCAGTAGAAGCACTCAGTTTTAGGCTTAGGTCCAGGTTTGGGTTTCTTCTCTTGAGTAGCAACTTGCTTGCTGTTCTTTTTGAAGTTCCCCTTCTTCTTCCCTTTGCCCTTTTTCTTGAAACTAGTGGTCTTGTTGACCATCAACACTTGATGCTCCTTCTTGATTTCTACCTCCGCAGCTTTCAGCATTGCGAAGAGCTCGGGAATAGTCTTATTCATCCCTTGCATATTATAGTTCATCACGAAGCTCTTGTAGCTTGGTGGCAGTGATTGGAGAATTCTGTCAATGACGCAATCATCTGGAAGATTAACTCCCAATTGAATCAAGTGATTATTATACCCGGACATTTTGAGTATATGTTCACTGACAGAACTGTTCTCTTCCATCTTGCAGCTATAGAACTTATTGGAGACTTCATATCTCTCAATCCGGGCATTTGCTTGAAATATTAACTTCAACTCCTGGAACATCTCATATGCTCCATGACGTTCAAAACATCGTTGAAGTCCCGATTCTAAGCCGTAAATCATGGCACACTGAACTATCGAGTAGTCATCAGCTTTGCTCTGCCAGACGTTCATAACATCTGGTGTTGCTCCAGCAGCAGGCCTGGCACCCAGCGGTGCTTCCAGGACGTAATTCTTCTGTGCAGCAATGAGGATAATCCTCAAGTTACGGACCCAGTCCGTGTAATTGCTACCATCATCTTTCAACTTTGCTTTCTCAAGGAACGCATTAAAATTCAACGGAACAACAGCACGAGCCATCTATCTACAATCCAGCATAAACAAGCAAGATACTATTAGGTACTAAGTTTCATGATAAATTTAGGTTCAATTAATTTACTTAAAGAACTCCCACTTAGATAGACATCCCTCTAATCCTCTAAGTGATTACGTGATCCAAATCAACTAAACCATGTCCGATCATCACATGAGATGGAGTAGTTTCATTGGTGAACATCACTATGTTGATCATATCTACTATATGATTCACGCTTGACCTTTCGGTCTCCGTGTTTCGAGGCCATATCTGTATATGCTTGGCTCGTCAAGTATAACCTGAGTGTTCCGCGTGCGCAACTGTTTTGCACCCGTTTTATTTGAATGTAGAGCCTATCACACCCGATCATCATGTGGTGTCTCAGCACGAAGAACTTTCGCAACGGTGCATACTCAGGGAGAACACTTCTTGATAATTAGTGAGAGATCATCCTATAATGCTACCGTCAATCAAAGCAAGATAAGATGCATAAAAGATAAACATCACATGCAATCAATATAAGTGATATGATATGGCCATCATCATCTTGTGCTTGTGATCTCCATCTTCGGAGCACCGTCGTGATCACCATCGTCACCGGCGCGACACCTTGATCTCCATCGTAGCATCGTTGTCGTCTCGCCAATCTTATGCTTCTACGACTATCGCTACCGCTTAGTGATAAAGTAAAGCATTACAGCGCGATTGCATTGCATACAATAAAGCGACAACCATATGGCTCCTGCCAGTTGCCGATAACTCGGTTACAAAACATGATCATCTCATACAATAAAATTTAGCATCATGTCTTGACCATATCACTTCACAACATGCCCTGCAAAAACAAGTTAGACGTCCTCTACTTTGTTGTTGCAAGTTTTACGTGGCTGCTACGGGCTTAAGCAAGAACCAATCTTACCTACGCATCAAAACCACAACGATAGTTTGTTAAGTTGGTGCTGTTTTAACCTTCGCAAGGACCAGGCGTAGCCACACTCGGTTCAACTAAAGTTGGAGAAACTGTCACCCGCAAGCCACCTATGTGCAAAGCACGTCGGGAGAACCGGTCTCGCGTAAGCGTACGCATAATGTCGGTCCGGGCCGCTTTGTCCAACAATACCGCCGAACCAAAGTATGACATGCTGGTAAGCAGTATGACTTATATCGCCCACAACTCACTTGTGTTCTACTCGTGCATATAACATCAACATATAAAACCTAGGCTTGGATGCCACTGTTGGGGAACGTAGTAATTTCAAAAAAATTCCTACGCACACGCAAGATCATGGTGATGCATATCAATGAGAGGGGGAGAGTGTGATCTACGTACCCTTGTAGATCGACAACGGAAGCGTTTGGTTGATGTAGTCATACGTCTCCACGGCCTGACCGATCAAGCACTAAAACTACGGCACCTCCGAGTTCTAGCACACGTTCAGCTCGATGACGATCCCCGGACTCCGATCCAGCAAAGTGTCGGGGAAGAGTTCCGTCAGCACGACGGCGTGGTGACGATCTTGATGTACTACCGTCGCAGGGCTTCGCCTAAGCACCGCTACAATATTATCGAGGACTGTGGTGGAAGGGGGCACCGCACACGGCTAAGAATATGATCACGTGGATCAACTTGTGTGTCAAGGGGTGCCCCCTGCCCCCATATATAAAGGATCAAGGGGAGGAGGCCGTCCGGCCTCTATGGCGCGCCAAGGAGGAGTCCTCCTCCTAGTAGGAGTAGGACTCCTACTAGGAGGGGGAAAGAAGTGGGGAGGGAGAAGGAAAGGGGGGCGCCGCCCCCCTTCTCCTAGTCCAATTCGGACCAGGGGGAGGAGGCGCACGGCCCACCTTTGGCTGCCCCTCTCTCTCTCCACTAAGGCCCATATGGCCCATTACTTCTCCCGGGGGGTTCCGGTAACCCTCCGGCTCTCCGGTTTTCTCCGAAATCACCCGGAACACTTCCGGTGTCCGAATATAGCCGTCCAATATATCAATCTTTATGTCTCGACCATTTCGAGACTCCTCGTCATGTCCGTGATCACATCTGGGACTCCGAACTAACTTCGGTACATCAAAACTCATAAACTCATAATATAACATCGAAACCTTAAGCGTGCGGACCCTACGGGTTCAAGAACAATGTAGACATGACCGAGACACGTCTCCGGTCAATAACCAATAGCGGAACCTGGATGCTCATATTGGCTCCTACATATTCTATGAAGATCTTTATCGGTCAGACCGCATAACAACATACGTTGTTCCCTTTGTCATCGGTGTGTTACCTGCCCGAGATTCGATCGTCGGTATCTCAATACCTAGTTCAATCTCGTTACCAGCAAGTCTCTTTACTCATTCCGTAATACATCATCTCGCAACTAACTCATTAGTTGCAATGCTTGCAAGGCTTATGTGATATGCATTACCGAGAGGGCCCAGAGATACCTTTCCGACAATCTGAGTGAAAAATCCTAATCTCGAAATACGCCAACCCAACATGTACCTTTGGAGACACCTGTAGAGTACCTTTATAATCACCCATTTACGTTGTGACGTTTGGTAGCACACAAAGTGTTCCTCCGGCAAACGGGAGTTGCATAATCTCATAGTCATAGGAACATGTATAAGTCATGAAGAAAGCAATAGCAACATACTAAACGATCGGGTGCTAAGCTAATGGAATGGGTCATGTCAATCAGATCATTAACCTAATGATGTGATCCCGTTAATCAAATAACAACTCTTTGTTCATGGTCAGGAAACATAACCATCTTTGATTAACGAGCTAGTCAAGTAGAGGCATACTAGTGACACTCTGTTTGTCTATGTATTCACACATGTATTATGTTTCCGGTTAATACAATTCTAGCATGAATAATAAACATTTATCATGATATAAGGAAATAAATAATAACTTTATTATTGCCTCTAGGGCATATTTCCTTCACTCCCACCATAACCGGGAACTCCCCGGTATTTTCCTCGCCCTCGCTTCTACCATGGTTTTTCCGTCATGGACGACCCAAAGAATGTCATGCAGCCGCGTCTCCGGCCCGCCCAGGACGAAAAGCCCATTTTCTGTCATGATTTTTTTTCATAGAAGTAGGAGCCCACCACATCTATGATGATACCGGGTTTTGTCGCAATTATCGTCATAGAAGTGTCATAAGCATGACATAAAAAATGTTGTTCGGCCCAAAATGTCACGGATGTGTCTTTTTTTGTAGTGTTGGGTCGGCATATTATGATTACACGTGTCGGGGCGTGTGGTCCGTAATACGGAAAATCTGTCTCGAAGTGCTTAAAGATGGTTGCAATACGGCAACAATTTGTCGTTTCAGCGCCGACCAATTATTCCCTTAAGAACACTAGCTTTCGGCTTCACCCCTCTGAGGTACATTTTCGGATGACCCGGTTGTAACAATCCCAGAGGTGCTCCCTTTATTCGCTAGCCGAACAATCGGGAACGTAGGGCATAAGCACAGGAGCGAGGTAACCCAGCTTGGCAAAAACTTAAGTCATAGAGGTGCATATAATGGCAAAAAGGATGTATATTCGCAAACGACACATATATTGCGAGCTCTAGGCTTGGTGTAATAATAAGCCTGTACTTACAGAAGCCCCCAGTCGTGGCGGGGTGTGTACATTTAAGGATGTGTACCCCTCAAGTGTTCGGCTTATCCAAACACACCATGGGAAACGTATAAAAACGAAAAAAGGAAAATTTTGAAAAGGAGACAAAAGAACGAATAAGAAGAATGGCCTACTTATGCATAGAATCTTTGGAGCCGGGCAGCGTTCCAAGGCTTCGGCTCTAAGCGATTATTCGATGCATTGCGAAGGCGGTAGGCTCCTCAAGTGAGAACTTCATCTATAATGAAGGGACCTTCCCATTTTGGTTTGAGTTTGTCCTTTTTCTTCTCTGTGAGGCGTAAAACAAGCTCACCCATGTTATAAGTCTTTGCCCACACTTCTCTGCTTTGGTATCTTCGAGCTTGTTGTTGACAGAATGCGGAATGGGCTTTTGCGACATCACGCTCCTCCTCCGGGCCATCTACGTTGTCCTGGATCGAGCTTTGCCTCTCTCTCTTCATACATGCGCACCCGAGGTGGATCATAAATAATGTCGCATGGCAAGACAGCCTCTGTGTCCTACACCATGAAGAATGGCGTGTATCCGGTCGTGCGGTTGGGCTTGGTCCGCAGCCCCCAGAGTACGGGATCGAGTTCCTCGACCCAGTGCTTATCCGACTCCTTTAGGGATCGCACTAGTCTGGGTTTGATGCCACTCATTATCATGCCATTAGCCTGCTCGACTTGACCATTTGTTTGAGGGTGGTATACAAAGGCGTAATCGAGCTTGATGCCCAGGTAAGCACACCAATTTTTTACCTCATCGGCTGTGAAGTTAGAGTCGTTATCACTAATAATGTTGTGCGGGACACCATAACGGTGTACGACACCGGATATAAAATCTATCACCGGTCCGGCTTCAGCTGTTTTTACTGGTTTGGCCTCTATCCACTTAGTGAATTTATCCATCATGACTAGTAAATATTTCTTCTTATGGCTTCCCCATTTAAGGGGTCCGACCATGTCTAGCCCCCAGACCGCGAAAGGCCAGGTAATGGGGACAGTTCTAAGGGAAGTAGGTGGCATATGGCTTTGATTGGCAAAGAGCTGGCATCCGACACAGCGTTGTATGCGGGCATGTACATCTGCTTGGGCCGTGGGCCAGAAGAAGCCTGTACGGAAGGCCTTGCTTACGAGGGCCCGAGCCGTGGCGTGATGGCTGTCAAGGCCAGCATGTATTTCGGCCAACAGTTGTCGCCCCTCCTCTTCGGATATACATCTTTGAAGAACTCTAGTAGTGCTTTTCTTGTAGAGTTCTCCTTCGTGAACTTTGTAGGCTTTAGAGAGTCATATTGTGCGACGGGCCTCGTTCTGATCATCAGGGAGCTCCTGCCTATTAAGGTAGGACAAGAAGGGTTTGGTCCATGGAGAAATAACCGCCATGATTACATGAGCGGAAGGCATTGGTTCAGTGCCCGAGCCCCCGATGATATCTGAATCATGTTCAGCGTCTGGAGTGTGATCGGTGCCGGACTGGTATTTCCGATCTCGTCCTACGATACCACTGATGGCTTAAAAAGCCTTTCCAAAAAGGTGTTAGGCGGGACAGGGTCACGTTTAGCGCCCATTCGAGCAAGGATGTCCGCTGCTTGATTACTGTCTTGAGCCACATGATGAAACTCGAGCCCCTCAAACCGAGTTGATATTTTGAGTACGACGTTGCGGTAGGCTGCCATCTTTGGATCTTTTGTATCGAATTATCCATTTATTTGAGATATTGTGAGGTTCGAATCCCCACGCACCTCAAGGCATTGTATGCCCATAGAAATGGCCATCTGGAGTCCATGCAATAGCGCTTCATATTCGGCCGCGTTATTGGAGTCCGTATACATGATTTGTAATACATAATAGACTGCGTCCCTTGTATGGGATGTTAGGATGACACCGGCCCCCAATCCAGCTAACATTTTGGAGTCGTCGAAGTACATCACCCAGTTGGAGTATGTGATGTATTCTTTAGGGAGTTCGGCTTCTGTCCATTCGGCGACAAAGTCGGCCAACACCTGAGATTTAATAGCTCGGCATGGCTTGTATGTTATTTGAAATGGTAAGAGCTTGATAGCCCACTTGGCAATGCGGCCAGTGGTGTCTCAATTGTTTATGATGTCGTTGAGTGGCACTTCGAAGATCACCATGATCGAGCATTCTTGAATGTAGTGCCGCAGCTTTCGAGATGCCATGAAGACCTCATATGCTATCTTTTGATAGTGCGGGTATTGGGATTTACATGGTGGAAGTACCGCCGATACATATCACACTGGTTTTTGGAGTGGGAATTTACGTCCCTCTTCCTCTCGTTCGACGACGAGCACAACGCTCACTACCTGGTGAGTTGCTGATATGTATAGTAGCATAGCTTCGCCGATGTTTGGTGCGACAAGGATTGGGTTGTTTGCTAACAGAGTTCTTATTTTCCCAATCCGGCTATTGCCGCATCCGTCCACTCAAAGTGGTCGGTACGTCGGAGCAGGTGATAAAGTGGCAGTGCCTTTTCTCCCAATCTGGAGATAAATCGGCTCAAGGCTGCCACGCACCCAGCTAGTTTGTGGACCTGCTTTAGGACTGTTGGCGTTGCCAATTGTGACAAGGCTCGGATTTTGGCTGGATTTGCTTCGATTCCTCTATTGGAAACAATGAACCCGAGCAGCTTTCCAGCCAGGACACCGAAAACGCATTTTTTCTGATTGAGTCGTATGTCATATGTTCGGAGGTTATCGAATGTAAGGCGCAAGTCGTCCGCCAGTGATTCGACATGTTTAGTTTTGATGACTACATCATCTACATATGCCTCCACCGTCTTGCCAATTAATTTTTCCAGGCATGTTTGAATCATGCGTTGGTAGGTGGCGCTGGCATTTTTGAGTCTGAAAGGCATAGTGTTGAAGCAGAAAGGCCCATACGGAGTAATGAATGCCGATGTGGCCTGATCGGATTCCTTCATCTTAATATGATGGTATCCGGAGTATGCATTGATAAAGCACAGTGAATCGTGCCCATCAACGATTTGGTCGATGCGGGGCAGTGGGAAGGGGTCCTTAGGGCAGGCCTTGTTGAGGTCTTTGAAATCGACACAAAGGCACCAGGATTTGTCCTTCTTTGGCACCATGACCAGGTTTGCTAGCCAGTCCGGGTGTTTGATCTCTCTGATGAACCCGACTTCAAGTAGTTTGGCTAGCTCCTCCCCCATAGCTTGTTGCTTGGGTTCGGAAAATCGCCGCAGGGTTTGCTTGACTAGTTAAAACCCTTTTATTTTATTGAGGCTATGTTCGGCTAGTCTGTGTGGGATTCCTGGCATATCCGAAGGATGCCAGGCAAAGATGTCCCAATTTTCATGAAGAAATGCTCTTAAAGCGGCGTCGATCGTTGGATCCAGCTGTCCTCCAATGGCTGATGTTTTATTAGGATCCGTTGGGTGTATTTGAAATTTGACTATTTCGTCTGCTGGCTTAAAGGAAGTGGATTTGGGCCTCTTGTCGAGGATTACATCATCCTTGTCCACTGTAGAGCGTAGATTGGTTAATTCCTCGGCCACAAGGGCCTCAGATAGCGCCTAGAGGGCCAGGGATGCGGTTTTGTTTTTGGTGCGGAGCGCTATATCCGAATCACTAGTGATAGTGATAAATTTGTTGGGCACTAGCATTTTGAGCTTCATGTACCCGTAATGGGGTATGGCTTGAAAGTGTATGAATGCTTCTCGCCATAAAAGGGCGTGATACCCGCTGTGGAAAGGAGCCACGTGGAAGACCAACTCTTTGGACCTATAGTTCTCCGGCGCATTGAATACAAACGAGTTTAATCTTCCCCGAACTTATTGCTTCTCAACTGGGGATGATGCCTCAGAAAGTGGTGTCGCTTTGCTCAATGCGACTTCTGTCCATCTGCATTTTCTGGAGCATATCTTCGTAGATGAGGTTTAATCCACTGCCGCCATCCATGAGCACTTTGGTTAGCCGAAAGCCATCTACTATTGGTTTTAAGGCCAAAGCGGCTGGTGCTCGGACCGATCTGGACCTTGGCTCGTCATCGGCGGTGAAGTTTATCGCCATGTCATTCCAAGGATTTATTGCGGCTACCTGGTTGACTTCGGCAAGGTCGTGTAATGCCCTTTTTCACCAGTTGTTGGAAGAAAAGGTCACGAAGATTGTAAAAACATTGAGATCGGCATCCTCCAAAGAGTTCCTCTCGGGCCTCACCTCTCTTAGCCACCTGCCGGAGTACCCAACATGCCCAAAGGCTATGTGTTGGTTCGGTATTCGGCGTCGTATCTATCTGACAGTGTTTTTCGAGCAGGTGTCAAGGACATTTCTATGTCCCATAAAGGGCTTGACTTTTATGTCCATGGGAGGATGATCAGGTGCCCCGTAAGGGTGCATCCTTTTTGTCCATATGATGGGCTGCTTGAAGCTAGGAGGTTCCCACCCGCTGTTCGGGCCTTCCAGGTGCTTTCCATTGCATTGTACTTCTGTACGATGTGTGCCCAATCTGCAAAGTGCAGTATGCGGTAGCGGTTGAGGGCGTTAAGGATTCCCTCGTTCGTACAGTTGCGGCAAAATATTGAAATCGTGTCGTTGTCGCAGCAATCCTTGATCTTGCTTTTGGCAAGGAGGAATCTGGCCCAAAAGTGGTGGACCATTTCCTCAGGTTGCTGCCGTACATACATTAGGTCGCATATGTCTGGAGGACCTGAATTGCTCGTGGAATATTGCTTGTGGTGGGTGGGCGGTCTAAAATCCGAACCCTGGCCCATTATTGCATCTGAAGTTTGAAGAATTTGCGAGGTCACCGACCCAGGGTCTGGAGTGTCCTGGCGTTCTTCGGGCTGAACACCCGGTTCTATGTTTGGAGGACCTGAGGTCTCTTCCCGAAGATGGGTATCCGGCTCGCAGGACATGGAAATCCGAACATAGCTTGTTCTTAACTTAGGAGGAGAAGTATTCTTGGCTTGTTCCTCTACGACCACTACCAGATGGGTGATCGACATGGACCTAATTTCCCTCTGATCGAGTTTAAGCCCAATCCGATCATAGTCTGCTGCAACTCCCAGGGCGGCGATGCGATCAAGTAGCTCGTTTAAGGACGAGACATCTGATGGATCCATCTTTTCGGGGTGTTCAAGGCTGACCGGAAGACGGTGTTTAGCGATCTCGAGGGATGCCTTTGGCTTAAAGGCTGCACGGGCGCCCATGGTGAAACCACCGAGCTGGATGAGCTGTCCCGGAGCTAGGGACTCTCCAGAGGTAATGTTTTCGTTAATGACAAGGTGAGCCATCGATCTCGCCAACGACGACACAGTGGAACTCTCAATGAAAGCACCAATGTCGGTGTTAAAACTGGCCGATCTCGGGTAGGGGGTCCCGAACTGTGTGTCTAAGGATCGAAGGTAACAAGAGACAAGGGGGACACAATGTTTATCCAGGTTTGGGCCCTCTTAATAGAGGTAAAACCCTACGTCTTGCTTGATTATATTCGATGAGTATAGGGGCTACAAACTTACAAGAGTTGATCTACCTCGAGATCGTAATGGCTAAACCCTAGGTGTCTAGCCTATATGAATTCTGATAGTCTCCACGGACTAAACCCTCAGGTTTATATAGGCACCAGAGGGGCCTAGAGTTGTATAGAGTCAGTTTACAGAGAAAGGAAACTACACATCCGGACATTAAGCTTGCCATCCATGCAAAGGAGAGTCCAACCCGGACATTGGGGAAGGCCTTCTATCATGTATCTTCATGGTCCATCAGTCCGGGCCATGCAATACAGCCCGGACACCCGAGGACCCCATAATCTAGGACTCCCTCAGTGTGGACCATACGGGTTCGAGAACAATGTAGACATGACCGAGACACATCTCTGATCAATAACCAATAGCGGAACCTGGATGCTCATATTGGTTCCTACATATTCTACGAAGATCTTTACTGTCAGCGTCCTAGGAACGGGGGTGCCTAGACTCACCTGCCTGCGGCCCACGACATGGCTCCGTCAACGGCCCGGTACTGCCCTGCTTCTACAATAACAACCCAAGACCCTCGTGAGGGGCCAAGCCTCACGAGGTAGACGACACCAAGACCTCCCTGAGGGGCGGCCTCACCAGGCTGGCCCCCAGGGGAGCGGAGATATCAATGCATGGTGCACCTCGCGAGGTTCACATGACATGAGCCATGACGACCAAGGCCAGGCGGGCGCCAGCGGGCGCAGTGTACCAGTTTCCCCTTTGGTGCCAAGGAGACAAGCGCAGGTGCGGAGTCCCGAGGAATCAAGCAAAAGTTTCCATATCGGTGCAACAAGACCAAGACTGCCAGGACGATAGGACGGAGGTCATCACGGAGCCCACCACAGCGTCACCACCAGAGCCTTTTGCAGGCGAAGACTATTGTCGGCGTTCTGGGAACGGGGGTCCCCAGACTTGCCTGCCTGCGGCCTGCGGCGTGGCTCAAAAGGGGGGCCCAGCGCGGCCCGTCTTCACCAACACAAACCCAAGACCCTTGCGAGGGGCCAAGCCTCGCGGGGCGGACGACGCGGAGCTTCCTCAGGCACGGCCTCATCAGGCTGGCTCACGAGGAGGCGGAGAGATCAAGGCGGGGTGCCTCACGAGGTGCCCGTGACGCAAGCCATGACGACCGAGGGCGCCAGGCGGGTGCCAGCCCTCGCAGTGTCCTCCTTTCCTCTTTGGTGCAAAGGGGGCAAGCGCAGCCGCGGAGTACCAAGGCATCAGGCAAAGGTTGCCATTTCGGTGCAACGAGAACAAGACCAGGAGGACTACGAGATGGAGGTCATCGTGGAGCCCAAGACGGCGTCATCACCAGAGCTTTGCGCAAGCGAAGACTACTTTTGTCAGGGTAGCTAGTACTAGTTGTCCCCCTTCAAATTAGCCCGCCATTGTTGGCTCCCTTCCCGCTCGATATTTGGGAAGAGGACCAGGGCCTCTATAAATAGGATCAGCCACCCGCTAGAAAGGGAGAGAGACAGACGGAGAGGATCGAGGAGTTCGGAGAAGGAGGCTCTCGAGAGAGGATTTCGATCAGAGAGAGAGAGAGAAAGGTGACTGAGCTCCTCCCAGCAGTTCATCGCCCCAGCCAAGAATAGACCCTCGCGAGGCTGTTCTTCCTTGTATTGTTCATCATCATCAGCCCCAGAGGCAATCCACCACACCACACACTGGAGTAGGGTATTACACCACAACGGTGGCCCGAACCAGTATAAACCCTGTGTCTCTTGTGTTGTTCTTGCCATAGTTTAGATCCTAGCAAGGCGGAGGGGTGCAGGTAGGTAGGAGGCGAAATCTCCACGTGCACCCCAGTGTTCGAACCTCAAGGGTCTGCCGGAACCCGAAATCCGACAACTATTTTTGTCAGGATAGCTTGTACTAGTTGTCTCCCTTCAAATTTGGCCGTTGTAGGATCCCTTCCCGCCTACATTTGGGAAGAGGACCAATGCCACTATAAATAGGACCTAGCCACCACCATAGGGAGGATCGGATCCATTGCACCCTAACCACTTCACTAGCTCATCGAGCTCAAGAACACCTCACCTCCTGAGGCTGTTCATCGACTGTACTGGTTCATCCTCAACCCCTCGAGGCAATCCACCACAAAGCTGGAGTAGGGTATTACACCGCAAGGTGGCCCGAACCAGGATAAACTGATGTGTTCCTTGTCCCTTGGGTTCGTCGAGCTAGGTTGTGGGGTCGTTGAGCAGGTAGATGGGAAAGAGGGAGTTCTTCGCACGCACCCTAGTGTTCGAACCTCTCAAGGGTCTGGCAAACCCCGAATCTGACATTTGGCACGCCAGGTAGGGGTGCGTATAGGCCTCTCTTCTTCCAGCCAGCCAGCCATCGCCCAACAGCCCTGATGGCCGACAATCAGAGGGCTCATGCGGAGCACTGGGCCGTTTGGCCTGCCCGGGCGATGCCATCCGCCCAGGAAGACCTTCACTCCCTGCTCCAGGTGGCTCGTACACCACACAACTCCGCCGGACACGGGCGGCTCGGGCCGGCGCCGCCCGCCATCACCCCTCGGCATACGCGCGCCACCACGTGGTCTTTGGGCTATGCCGTGGCGACGGTGCCGCATACTCGCCGGAAGCGGGCGGACATGCGGGCCGCGATCATCGTGGCGAGAGAGCTACTTCACTACAGGTTGGCAGAGGGCGGTCGCGATACCCTGCTGGAGCGGGTCGCCGAATTGCTCGATGTCGCCTGCAGGGGTGTGGTGCCTTTCTGCTCCCTGTGTTGGGGAACTTAGTAATTTCAAAAAAATTCCTACGCACACGCAAGATTATGGTGATGCATAGCAACGAGAGGGGGAGAGTGTGATCTACGTACCCTTGTAGATCGACAACAGAAGCGTTTGGTTGATGTAGTCATACGTCTCCACGGCCCGACCGATCAAATACAGAAACTACGGCACCTCCGAGTTCTAGCACACGTTCAGCTCGATGACGATCCCCGGACTCCGGAAGAGTTCCGTCAGCACGACGGCGTGGTGACGATCTTGATGTACTACCGTCGCAGGGCTTCGCCTAAGCACCGCTACAATATTATCGAGGACTATGGTGGAAGGGGGCACCGCACACGGCTAAGAATATGATCACGTGGATCAACTTGTGTGTCAAGGGGTGCCCCCTGCCCCGTATATAAAGGATCAAGAGGAGGAGGCCGGCCAGCCTCTATGGCGCGCCATGGAGGAGTCCTCCTCCTAGTAGGAGTAGGACTCCTACTAGGAGGGGGAAAGAAGTGGGGAGGGAGAAGGAAAGGGGGCGCCGCCCCCCTTCTCCTAGTCCAATTCGGACCAGGGGGGAGGAGGCGCGCGGCCCACCTTTGGCTGCCCCTTTCTCTCTCCACTAAGGCCCATATGGCCCATTACTTCTCCCGAGGGGGTTCCGGTAACCCTCCGGCTCTCCGGTTTTCTCCGAAATCACCCGGAACACTTCCGGTGTCCGAATATAGCCGTCCAATATATCAATCTTTATGTCTCGACCATTTCGAGACTCCTCGTCATGTCCGTGATCACATCCCGGACTCCGAACTAACTTCGGTACATCAAAACTCATAAACTCATAATATAACTGTCATCAAAACCTTAAGGCGTGCGGACCCTACGGGTTCGAGAACAATGTAGACATGACGGAGACACGTCTCCGGTCAATAACCAATAGCGGAACCTGGATGCTCATATTGGCTCCTACATATTCTATGAAGATCTTTATCGGTCAGACCGCATAACAACATACATTGTTCCCTTTGTCATCGGTATGTTACTTGCCCGAGATTCGATCGTCGGTATCTCAATACCTAGTTCAATTTTGTTACCGGCAAGTATCTTTACTCGTTCCGTAATACATCATCTCGCAACTAACTCATTAGTTGCAATGCTTGCAAGGCTTATGTGATATGCATTACCGAGAGGGCCCAGAGATACCTCTCCGACAATCGGAGTGACAAATCCTAATCTCAAAATACGCCAACCCAACATGTACCTTTGGAGACACCTGTAGAGTACCTTTATAATCACCCATTTACGTTGTGACGTTTGGTAGCACACAAAGTGTTCCTCCGGCAAACGGGAGTTGCATAATCTCATAGTCATAGGAACATGTATAAGTCATGAAGAAAGCAATAGCAACATACTAAACGATCGGGTGCTAAGCTAATGGAATGGGTCATGTCAATCAGATCATTCACCTAATGATGTGATCCCGTTAATCAAATAACAACTCTTTGTTCATGGTTAGGAAACATAACCATCTTTGATTAACGAGCTAGTCAAGTAGAGGCATACTAGTGACACTCTGTTTGTCTATGTATTCACACATGTATTATGTTTCCGGTTAATACAATTCTAGCATGAATAATAAACATTTATCATGATATAAGGAAATAAATAATAACTTTATTATTGCCTCTAGGGCATATTTCCTTCAGTCTCCCACTTGCACTAGAGTCAATAATCTAGATTACACAGTAATGATTCTAACACCCATGGAGCCTTGGTGCTGATCATGTTTTGCTCGTGGAAGAGGCTTAGTCAACGGGTCTGCAACATTCAGATCCGTATGTATCTTGCAAATCTTTATGTCTCCCACCTGGACTAGATCCTGGATGGAATTGAAGCGTCTCTTGATGTGCTTGGTTCTCTTGTGAAATCTGGATTCCTTTGCCAAGGTAATTGCACCAGTATTGTCACAAAAGATTTTCATTGGACCCGATGCACTAGGTATGACACCTAGATCAGATATGAACTCCTTCATCCAGACTCCTTCATTTGCTGCTTCCGAAGCAGCTATGCACTCTGCTTCACATGTAGATCCCGCTACAACGCTTTGTTTAGAACTGCACCAACTGACAACTCCACTGTTTAATGTAAACACGTATCTGGTTTGCGATTTAGAATCGTCCGGATCGGTGTCAAAGCTTGCATCAATGTAACCTTTTACGATGAGCTCTTTGTCACCTCCATAAATGAGAAACATATCCTTAGTCCTTTTCAGGTATTTCAGGAAGTTCTTGACCGCTGTCCAGTGATCCACTCCTGGATCACTTTGGTACCTCCCTGCTAGACTTATAACAAGGCACACATCAGGTCTGGTACACAGCATTGCATACATGATAGAGCCTATGGCTGAAGCATAGGGAACATCTTTCATTTTCTCTCTATCTTCTGCAGTGGTCGGGCATTGAGTCTAACTCAACTTCACACCGTGTAACACAGGCAAGAACCCTTTCTTTGCTTGATCCATTTTGAACTTCTTCAAAACTTTGTCAAGGTATGTGCTTTGTGAAAGTCCAATTAAGCGTCTTGATCTATCTCTATAGATCTTAATGCCTAATATGTAAGCAGCTTCACCGAGGTCTTTCATTGAAAAACTCTTATTCAAGTATCCCTTTATGCTATCAGAAATTCTATATCATCTCCAATTAGTAATATGTCATCCACATATAATATCAGAAATGCTACAGAGCTCCCACTCACTTTCTTGTAAATACAGGCTTCTCCAAAAGTCTGTATAAAACCAAATGCTTTGATCACACTATCAAAGCGTTTATTCCAACTCCGAGAGGCTTGCACCAGTCCATAAATGGATCGCTGGAGCTTGCACACTTTGTTAGCTCCCTTTGGATCGACAAAACCTTCTGGTTGCATCATATACAACTCTTCTTCCAGAAATCCATTCAGGAATGCAGTTTTGACATCCATCTGCCAAATTTCATAATCATAAAATGCGGCAATTGCTAACATGATTCGGACAGACTTAAGCATCACTACGGGTGAGAAGGTCTCATCGTAGTCAATCCCTTGAACTTGCCAAAAACCTTTTGCGACAAGTCGAGCTTTGTAGATAGTAATATTACCGTCAGCGTCAGTCTTCTTCTTGAAGATCCATTTATTCTCAATTGCTTGCCGATCATCGGGAAAGTCAACCAAAGTCCATACTTTGTTCTCATACATGGATCCCATCTTAGATTTCATGGCTTCAAGCCATTTTGCGGAATCTGGGCTCACCATCGCTTCTTCGTAGTTCGTAGGTTCATCATGATCTAGTAGCATGACTTCCAGAACAGGATTACCGTACCACTCCGGCGCGGATCTCACTCTGGTTGATCTACGAGGTTCAGTAGTATCTTGTTCTGAAGTTTCATGATCATCATCATTAGCTTCCTCACTAACTGGTGTAGGTGTCACAAAAACATTTTCTATGATGCACTATTTTCCAATAAGGGAGCAGGTACAGTTACCTCGTCAAGTTCTACTTTCCTCCCACTCACTTCTTTCGAGAAAAACTCCTTCTCCAGAAAGTTTCCGAACTTAGCAACAAAAGTCTTGCCTTCGGATCTGTGATAGAAGGTGTATCCAATAGTTTCCTTTGGATATCCTATGAAGACACATTTCTCCAATTTGGGTTCGAGCTTATCAGGTTGAAACTTTTTCACATAAGCATCACAGCCCCAAACTTTCAGAAACGACAACTTTGGTTTCTTGCCAAACCATAGTTCATAAGGTGTCGTCTCAACGGATTTTGATGGTGCCCTATTTAACGTGAATGTGGCCGTCTCCAAAGCATAAGCCCAAAATGATAGCGGTAAATCAGTAAGAGACATCATAGATCGTACCATATCTAGTAAAGTACGATTACGACGTTCGGACACACCATTACGCTGTGGTGTTCCGGGTGGCGTGAGTTGCGAAACTATTCCGCATTGTTTCAAATGTACACCAAACTCGTAACTCCAATATTCTCCTCCACGATCAGATCGTAGAAACTTTATTTTCTTGTTACGATGATTTTCAACTTCACTCTGAAATTCTTTGAACTTTTCAAACGTTTCAGACTTATGTTTCATTAAGTAGATATACCCATATCTGCTTAAGTCCTCTGTGAAGGTGAGAAAATAATGATATCCACCATGAGCCTCAATATTCATCGGACCACATACATCTATATGTATGAGTTCCAACAAATCTGTTGCTCTCTCCATAGTACCGGGGAAGGGTGTTTTAGTCATCTTGCCCATGAGGCACAGTTCGCAAGTACTAAGTGATTCATAATCAAGTGGTTCCAAAAGTCCATCAGTATGGAGTTTCTTCATGCGCTTTACACCGATATGACCTAAACGGCAGTGCCACAAATAAGTTGCACTATCATTATCAACTCTGCATCTTTTGGCTTCAACACTATGAATATGTGTGTCACTACTATCGAGATTCAATAAAAATAGACCACTCTTTAAGGGTGCATGACCATAAAAGATATTACTCGTATAAATAGAACAACCATTATTCTCAGATTTAAATGAATAACCATCTCGCATCAAACAAGATCCAGATATAATGTTCATGCTTAACGCTGGCACCAAATAACAATTATTTAGGTCTAATATTAATCCTGAAGGTAGATGTAGAGGTAGCGTGCCGACTGCGATCACATCGACTTTGGAACCGTTTCCCACGCGCATCGTCACCTCGTCCTTAGCCAATCTTCGCTTAATCCGTAGTCCCTATTTCGAGTTGCAAATATTAGCAACAGAACCAGTATCAAATACCCAGGTGCTACTGCGAGCATTAGTAAGGTACACATCAATAACATGTATATCACATATACCTTTGTTCACCTTGCCATCCTTCTTATCCGCCAAATACTTGGGGCAGTTCCACTTCCAGTGACCAGTCTGCTTGCAGTAGAAGCACTCAGTTTCAGGCTTAGGTCCAGGTTTGGGTTTCTTCTCTTGAGTAGAAACTTGCTTGCTGTTCTTTTTGAAGTTCCCCTTCTTCTTCCCTTTGCCCTTTTTCTTGAAACTAGTGGTCTTGTTGACCATCAACACTTGATGCTCCTTCTTGATTTCTACCCCCGCAGCTTTCAGCATTGCGAAGAGCTCGGGAATAGTCTTATTCATCCCTTGCATATTATAGTTCATCACGAAGCTCTTGTAGCTTGGTGGCAGTGATTGGAGAATTATGTCAATGACACAATCATCTGGAAGATTAACTCCCAATTGAATCAAGTGATTATTATACCCAGACATTTTGAGTATATGTTCACTGACAGAACTGTTCTCTTCCATCTTGCAGCTATAGAACTTATTGGAGACTTCATATCTCTCAATCTGGGCATTTGCTTGAAATATTAACTTCAACTCTTGGAACATCTCATATGCTCCATGACGTTCAAAACGTCGTTGAAGTCCCGATTCTAAGCCGTAAAGCATGGCACACTGAACTATCGAGTAGTCATCAGCTTTGCTCTGCCAGACGTTCATAACATCTGGTGTTGCTCCAGCAGCAGGCCTGGCACCCAGCGGTGCTTCCAAGACGTAATTCTTCTGTGCAGCAATGAGGATAATCCTCAAGTTACGGACCCAGTCCGTGTAATTGTTACCATCATCTTTCAACTTTGCTTTCTCAAGGAACGCATTAAAATTCAACGAAACAACAGCACGAGCCATCTATCTACAATCAAGCATAAACAAGCAAGATACTATTAGGTACTAAGTTTCATGATAAATTTAGGTTCAATTAATTTACTTAAAGAACTCCCACTTAGATAGACATCCCTCTAATCCTCTAAGTGATTACGTGATCCAAATCAACTAAACCGTGTCCGATCATCACGTGAGATGGAGTAGTTTCATTGGTGAACATCACTATGTTGATCATATCTACTATATGATTCACGCTCGACCTTTCGGTCTCCGTGTTCCGAGGCCATATCTGTATATGCTTGGCTCGTCAAGTATAACATGAGTATTCCGCGTGTGCAACTATTTTGCACCCGTTGTATTTGAACATAGAGCCTATCACACCTGATCATCACATGGTGTCTCAGCACGAAGAACTTTCGCAACGGTGCATACTCAGGGAGAACACTTCTTGATAATTAGTGAGAGATCATCTTATAATGCTACCGTCAATCAAAGCAAGATAAGATGCATAAAAGATAAACATCACATGCAATCAATATAAGTGATATGATATGGCCATCATCATCTTGTGCTTGTGATCTCCATCTTCGAAGCACCATCGTGATCACCATCGTCACCAGCGCGACACCTTGATCTCCATCGTAGCATCGTTGTTGTCTCGCCAATCTTATGCTTCCACGACTATCGCTACCGCTTAGTGATAAAGTAAAGCATTACAGCATGATTGCATTGCATACAATAAAGCGACACCCATATGGCTCCTGCCAGTTGCCGATAACTCGGTTACAAAACATGATCATCTCATACAATAAAATTTAGCATCATGTCTTGACCATAAAACAAGTTGGACGTCCTCTACTTTGTTGTTGCAAGTTTTACGTGGCTGCTACGGGCTTAAGCAAGAACCAATCTTACCTACGCATCAAAACCACAACGATAGTTTGTCAAGTTGGTGCTGTTTTAACCTTCGTAAGGACCGGGCGTAGCCACACTCGGTTCAACTAAAGTTGGAAAAACTGTCACCCGCAAGCCACCTATGTGCAAAGCATGTCGGGAGAACCGGTCTTGCGTAAGCGTACGCATAATGTCGGTCCGGGCCGCTTCGTCCAACAATACCGCCGAACCAAAGTATGACATGCTGGTAAGCAGTATGACTTATATCGCCCACAACCCACTTGTGTTCTACTCGTGCATATAACATCAACATATAAAACCTGGCTCTGATACCACTGTTGGGGAACGTAGTAATTTCAAAAAAATTCCTACGCACACGCAAGATCATGGTGATGCATAGCAACGAGAGGGGGAGAGTGTGATCTACGTACCCTTGTAGATCGACAACGGAAGCGTTTGGTTGATGTAGTTTTACATCTCCACGGCCCGACCAATCAAGCACCGAAACTACGGCACCTCCGAGTTCTAGCACACGTTCAGCTCGATGACGATCCCCGGACTCCGATCCAGCAAAGTGTCGGGGAAGAGTTCCGTCAGCACGACAGCGTGGTGACGATCTTGATGTACTACCGTCGCAGGGCTTCGCCTAAGCACCGCTACAATATTATCGAGGACTATGGTGGAAGGGGGCACCGCACACGGCTAAGAATATGATCACGTGGATCAACTTGTGTGTCAAGGGGTGCCCCCTGCCCCCGTATATAAAGGATCAAGCGGAGGAGGCCGGCCGGCCTCTATGGCGCGCCAAGGAGGAGTCCTCCTCCTAGTAGGAGTAAGACTCCTACTAGGAGGGGGAAAGAAGTGGGGAGGGAGAAGGAAAGGGGGGCGCCACCCCCCTTCTCCTAGTCCAATTCGGACCAGGGGGGAGGAGGCACGCGGCCCACCTTTGGCTGCCCCTCTCTCTCTCCACTAAGGCCCATATGGCCCATTACTTCTCCCGGGGGGGTTCCGGTAACCCTCCGGCTCTCCGATTTTCTCCAAAATCACCGGGAACACTTTCGGTGTCCGAATATAGCCGTCCAATATATCAATCTTTATGTATCGACCATTTCGAGACTCCTCGTCATGTCCGTGATCACATCCGGGACTCCGAACTAACTTCGGCTCATCAAAACTCATAAACTCATAATATAACTGTCATCGAAACCTTAAGCGTACGGACCCTACGGGTTCGAGAACAATGTAGACATGACCGAGACACGTCTCCGGTCAATAACCAATAGCCGAACCTGGATGCTCATATTGGCTCCTACATATTCTACGAAGATCTTTATCGGTCAGACTGCATAACAACATACGTTGTTCCCTTTGTCATCGGTATGTTACTTGCCCGAGATTCGATCGTCGGTATCTCAATACCTAGTTCAATTTTGTTACCGGCAAGTCTCTTTACTCGTTCCGTAATACATCATCTCGCAACTAACTCATTAGTTGCAATGCTTGCAAGGCTTATGTGATGTGCATTACCGAGAGGGCCCAAAGATACCTCTCCGACAATCGGAGTGACAAATCCTAATCTCGAAATACGCCAACCCAACATGTACCTTTGGAGACACCTGTAGAGTACCTTTATAATCACCCATTTACGTTGTGACGTTTGGTAGCACACAAAGTGTTCCTCCGGCAAACGGGAGTTGCATAATCTCGTAGTCATAGGGACATGTATAAGTCATGAAGAAAGCAATAGCAACATACTAAACGATCGGGTGCTAAGCTAATGGAATGGGTCATGTCAATCAGATCATTCACCTAATGATGTGATCCCATTAATCAAATAACAACTCTTTGTTCATGGTTAGGAAACATAACCAACTTTGATTAAGGAGCTAGTAAAGTAGAGGCATACTAGTGACACTCTGTTTGTCTATGTATTCACACATGTATTATGTTTCCGGTTAATACAATTCTAGCGTGAATAATAAACATTTATCATGATATAAGGAAATAAATAATAACTTTACTATTGCCTCTAGGGCATATTTCCTTCACCCTGTCCATCCCTCAGGTGGTGGCAGAGGTGCACGCCGAGCCCCAACGCGCCCGTGCGCCCCCCGGAGCACCCGAAGGATTTGGACGCAACAACACGGCCATCGGCACAGTTCGTCCCGCTGCAACCGCATCGCCTGCGGCTGAGGCAAGCTCTGGTGGTCCCCTATGGGGCCATGCTGAGGCGTCGCCTCGCGGCCACCAGGACCAGGCGAAGGCTCCGATGCAGCCGCCCCAGATTCCTACATGCCCCGCATGATGGACCTGGAGTACACACCTGAGGAAGACCCCAGCTCGTTCCCCGAACCGAGCTGGGCAGGAGATATGCTGGAGGTCGGGGCTTTCCATGAGTTGCCTAGAAGCTTCGCTGAACCCTTCGATGACAATAACCACAGGGTACAGCCGATACCCTAGGGACATGCTTACGCTAACCTTGGACAGCATGTGAACCAGGCCACAGTAGAGGTTGGAGACCCCGGCACGGTGCCCCCGCTCCCGGCAGGACCGGTGCACTGGGCTGCCTGGGCGAGGCCCGGACGTAGGGCCCCCCTCATGCCGCACGGAGCAAGGTGTCGCATGGATGTAGGTCCTCTGTCGGGGGAGGCGCTGGCGAGCCCTTCCCCTCCGGCAGAGGGCCCGTGGTCGCCGAGGGCGCCACCAGCTTCCCCCTTGCCCCTTGGTCTCGCCGTGGTTTCCGAACGCCACAAGGCGGGGCCCTCGTCAGGCGATATGAAGCAAGGCTCACGCGTGTGAAGGTCTCCTCTCGTGATACTCTCATGTAATAATGAGTGAGGCTGTACACGCCCCGGAGTCTCCAGAGTGCGGGCCCTCGGCCTTGGGGGCTCCCGCCCACGTCCAAGTGGAAGCACCATGCTCCGCGCTGGCCGTCGACACTGTCCCCCAATGACTATGCTCACATCCAGTGAAAGCACTTAGCTCCGTGCTAGTGGGAAGACAAGAAGACTAGCTAGGTGTCGGACGCGGCTGTTTGCCTTTGCTCCTTTCTCTGTAACTTGATCGCCGTTTTTTCGGATTGAGATTTGAAGTTCTTTTGTGTTATGTAAAATAGGGGGAGTTTTCTCTGGTTTGTGCCAATTTATTGCATTCTAGTTGCATGTTTTGTTTTT
>NC_041380.1:115460885-115548084 GCF_002162155.2 Triticum dicoccoides
GGTTGGCAGACAGTGTTCGGTGCGTCTAGGTAACCGGCATAGGACCCCCTCGGGGCGAGAGTGCACGCGCCACAAGATTGTCGTGTGTGCATCCTATGGTGGTCCGACGTACGCTCCTAGCGCGGCCCTCTCAAACGAATCCGTAGGCTTCTCAAGAGGCCTAGAGTCTCGCAAGCCTCTAAGGGCTCGCCTCGGGAGGAAGGTCCGGCCAGGATGTCAAGGCATGCCCAAGACCTACTGAGTCAAGGTAATGCATGACATTTACCGAGCTCGGGAGACCCGCGGGCTCGTGATGGTGCATCTCAGGCCTTGTCCAAAAAGGCGTGCCGTCAGTTCATACACTTTGTTTCATACATAATAAGGGCCCCCTTTAAAATGCTCTTACACCCCATAGGGCCATGCCCGGAGGTTCCCCTTTTTACACAGGTTAAGGCAAGGAAAGCGAGGGGTTAGCCAAAGGCGCTGCCTCCTCCGCTGACCTCGTTGTCTTCATCCCCGGTATCAAAGTTGTCGCTAGCGTTGTCTGCATCATCATCGTCCGCGCCGCCTTCTCCGACCATCATCACGGTCGCGTCATCTTCAGGTGAGAACTCCACGACTAGGGCGTCCATGTGGTCGTCCACCCAGTCCGGCAAGTTGTCTCAGACAACCATGAGCACGGGGGCTATGGCAGCATCAAAGTGAAAATGGGGGTCGAGGTTCTGAAGATGACTGAAGACGCGCGAAAATGCACGCCCAAGGAGGCCCCGGCTCCTCTCCTCAACGAGCTCACGAGCCCTCGCGGCCCGGTCCTCCAGGCGCGTCACAATCTCGGTGAAGAAGCGAAGGTGGATGGCGTAGTATTCCTCATGCGGATGAGGGGCGCTCTCCTCGCACATAGTGCTTAGGGCTCGGTTGGCTCTCACCCTGAGGTCCTGGAGCATAGAAGCTTGCTCACGCTGCAACGTTCGCCAATGACATGCCTCGTCCGTGTTCTTCTGTGCAAGGGATGCGGCGCCGTCAATCTATTGCTAGAGGGAGAGCAAGTCGGCACACGTGGAGGCCAGGTCAGCCTAGGCGGAGGTCTGAGCTGCCACAGCGGCCCTCTCGTGCTGCTCGGCCTCATACAGTTTTGTCCTAAGGGCGGTGAGCCTGCCCTTAGCCTCAACCTCCACGAACACTAGTGCTAGGTGGTGCTCGTCAACAAGATCTGCAGGGGCCTTCGCCACCCTCCGGTCAACCTCGTCCTGGATCCTGGCTTCACGCATGGTGACAGCATCCTTGGCCAGGGCCACCTGGCGCTCCCTCGTCTCCAGCCGCTTGAACTCGAGGCTATGGTCCGAGGCCTCCAACACCAGCTCCTCGCATTTCTAGATCTCCTCCTCTCCGGAAGGCGCTCCCCTCATCGACACCAAGACGGCCCTGCGCGCCTCAATCCACTGCTCAAGGGTAGCATTTAGGACCAGGAGTTCTCGTTCGCGCTCCTCGGCAGCTTCGCGGTGATGGTCGGCTACCCTGGCCTCCTCCAAGGCCCGGGCGCAGGCCTCGTGTCGGTGTCAAAACCGGCGGATCTCGGGTAGGGGGTCCCGAACTATGCGTCTAGGCTGGATGGTAACAGGAGGCAGGGGACACGATGTTTTACCCAGGTTCGGGCCCTCTTGATGGCGGTAAAACCCTACGTCCTGCTTGATTAATATTGATGATATGGGTAGTACAAGAGTAGATCTACCACGAGATCAGAGAGGCTAAACCCTAGAAGCTAGCCTATGGTATGATTGTATGTTGTGATTGTTGTCCTACGGACTAAAACCCTTCGGTTTATATAGACACCGGAGAGGGTTAGGGTTACACAAGGTCGGTTACAAAGGAGGAGATATCCATATCCGTATTTCCTAGCTTGCCTTCCACGCTAAGTAGAGTCCCATCCGGACACGAGACGAAGTCTTCAATCTTGTATCTTCATAGTCTAACAGTCCGGCCAATAGAGATAGTCCGGCTGTCCGGAGACCCCCTAATCTAGGACTCCCTCAGTAGCCCCTGAACCAGGCTTCAATGACGATGAGTCCGGCGCGCAGTATTGTCTTCGGCATTGCAAGGCGGGTTCCTTCTCCGAATACATCACAGAAGAATTTGAATACAAGGATAGTGTCCGACCCTGCAAAATAAGTTCCACATTCCACCGTAGAGAGCATAGTATTTTTGCAGATCTAATTTGCTGGCTTGTTTTGGCAGCATGACGTTATGTCATGGCCCGGTGATTATTCGAACTGTTTCCTTTAACCAGCCCCGCACATAACGCGAGGCAGTTTTTCGACACGCCTTCTCAAAGCAGAGATCGTGTCCCCTTATTACGGGATTCTCATCAATACGGGCGTGGGTAACCCAACCGCGCCATCAATTACGGCGCTTGGGGGATAAGCGAGTTTTACCAGGCAAGTGGGAATGCTCAGTTTCGTTCGCCCATATAAAAGGATAAGGATTCACCTTCCTATCCACGCCTTCTTCCTCCTTTGCTCATCCGTTTTCGCACACTCGAGCTCTAGCGCCCAAGTCCACACTTCCAACCTCAACCTTCTCCAACCATGTCCAGAGCGGGAGGCAGGTGGATGGTCTCCTCCGTCACGGAGGGAGACATCAAGAAGCTGTGCGGAGCCAGATACTTAGCCGCGAACATCGCGCATCAGCTGCCCACTGTGGGGCAGATCATCCCTACCCCGGAACCTCACAAGAGGGTAGTTTTCCTTCACCACTTCCTCCGCGGACTAGGGTTTCCCCTCCATCCATTTGTCCCTGGTCTCATGTTCTACTATGGGCTGGACTTTCATGATCTGGCCCCGAACTTCATCCTCAACATTTCGGCGTTCATCGTCGTGTGTGAGGCTTTCCTCCGCATCCGGCCCCACTTCGGCATGTGGTTAAAGACCTTCAATATCAAGCCGAAGGTGGTACGAGGCCAACAAGCAGAATGCGGCGGAGCCATGGTGGGCAAGATGCCCAGCGTTATATGGCTCGAAGGCTCCTTCGTGGAGACAATAAAGGGATGGCAATCGGCTTGGTTCTACATCACCGAGCCGCGCGACGCCAAATGGGTGGCAGCCCCCGAGTTTTGATCCGGATTCCCTACGCAGCTCACTTCCTGGAAAGAGAAGGGCTTGTCGTGGAGTTCGTCGGTGGAGCTAGATGGACTCCAGAAATGTATCCGGAGTATGGCGAGCAAGAAGCTCAAGCTTGTCAACATAGTCCAAGTTATGCTCATCCGCCGAATCCTCCCATGTCAACAATGGCATTTTACCTTGTGGGAGTTCGACCCGGCCCGGCACTAGACTATAAGAGAGCTCTTTGATACGATGCACAAGGACGTCTAGAAGGTGCTGTTCAAGAGCACCGAGGTCCCTCCTTCTCTCGCCGAGGACCGCGGACTAAGCGCAAAGCCCCTAGCACGTTCGGTGAGTTCAATACGTCCCGTAGGACAATTATTTTCCCTAGCTTAATTATGTGCGGGGTCTAATCTCCATGCCTTTGACAGGACTGGGTGGAGATGTCGGGGCAAATTAACTGCCCGGCCCCTTTGCCCGAAGAAACTGTGGGTGCTCTCCTGACGGAGATGCTGACTCCGGCTCCTTACAAGGTGCCGGAGAAGACCAAGAAGGCCAAGGGAACCCAAAAGAGTTCCCGGCACCAGGTGTTATCAGACTCATCGTTTGATAACTCTGCGGCGCACTCCTTCCCCGAAGACGAGGAGGAAGAAGAAGATGTTCCCCTTCCAGGCGGGGGAGACAAGAAAAGGAAGGCCGACCCAACTGGGGAGGCCGAAGGGTCCAAGAAGGGGAGGATTCTCCTTCCGAACAGTTCCACTGCCGCCGACGAGGGCGAAGATGGGTGGTTGCCCCGGGCCAAGCCCCCGGGGAGATCGTAAGTATTCGGATACCAGAGTAACTCATAGAATTCCTTTGTCGCACTGTTTTTCCTAACGCTGAACATAATTATGCAGGCCGCCACGAGCCAGTATCAATGTATCATCGGACGGCTCCCTGGGCTCGTCGGACATGGATAGCGATCCAGTCCCAACCGTCACCTCCCCTCATCCTGCCGACGATGCCAAGGTGCTGTCTCAAGAGGCACCGGGTCGAGGGGAGACAGTCCTGGAGGTGCCTCAAGGTGACCTCCCGGACTCCGAGAGCCGAGGGGACGGGGCCCCTGAGAGCTCCGAGTTTGGCCCTTAGCCGAACACCGCGCCGGACCCTCCAGCGGTTCCGGGCTCGGGCAGGCGGCCTCCTTCTAAGAGGGGCAAGACACATGTGCCGGTGACCTCTGTCCATCCAGAGGCGCCGGACAATCTGCTGGAAGCGCTTCGCAGCGCTTCCATCGACGAGGAGCACCGCACTATTATGAGTGCGGTGATCCAGAAGGTTCAATCCGCCAAGAGCGGATTGACTGAAGCCTGTGCCAGCCTTCTAACAGGCTTTGAGGTAAGTGTTTTAAAATGTACTAGAAATGTTACCGCATAGACAGTAGCCTCTGATGCTTTGTTCGGTGTTCACAAAGAAAAGCCGAGCAGAGGATCAAATAATATCGCAGGAGTCTAATATAAGTATGTCAATATGCATATGCAGGTTTCGCTGCTGGCGTCCGCCGCACTGACTGTGGAGGTCGCCGTACTGAAGCAGGACCTCGAGGGGTCCAGGAAAGAGCTCGGCCTTGCCAAGAGGCAGCTCGAGGAGAACAAGGGTAAGTAATACCCTATCTATAGATATGTATATATAAAAGAGGACGCGATTGCAAAATGACAGGATCATCGTATGTTTGCCAGGGGCCACGACCGAGGTGGCGACCCTGAAGCAAGCGCTAACCAAGGCCGAAGATAAAACTGCCAAGGAGCGCACCGAGCGAGAGAAGCACGAGGCTCGGGTTGGCGAGGTGCAGCAAGAGCTCCTGGCTCTCGTGGCGAAGCACGAGGCATTGGAGCTTGACTCAAAGACGCGGGAGTCTGAGCTTGCCGTGGCCCTCGAGAGCACAAAAAGTGCCAAGGCCGAAGCCCAAAAGGCTCTCCAAGATATTGACGCGATGAAGAAGATAGTGGCGGGTAAGGCTTTCTATATGCAAAGCAAGCATGTAAAAGTAAATTACCGATTACTTACCCGAATCCGGAGCTCTCCAGGAGCATTCGCAGATTTGCCCCGCAGCATGTCCGATGCCGCGCAGTTTTACCAAGTCGAGGAGGGGAGCTCAACGGAGAAGCTGTTCTGGTCTCAGTATACTGGGACCGAACACCCAATGCCTCTGAGCGGCCAGCTAAAGCAGCTGGTCGAGCTGCACAAGGCGGCCGAACAGGCCATGAAGGGCCTTATAGTTCGGCTGTGGCCTGGCGACGTCCTTCCGAACAGCTACTTCGGCCTCGTGAGGCGGCTTGTGGATGCCTTCCCACGGCTGGAGGTCATCAAGCGGTCCGTCTGCATCGAAGGTGCACGCCGGGCTTTCGCCCATGTGAAGGTGCAGTGGGCCAAGCTAGACGCTGTGAAGCTGATCAAGGAAGGGCCACCGCAGGGCAAGGAGCATCGCACCCCCGAAATTTGTTATGAGGGTGTCCTGAAGGGTGCCCGTCTTGTAGCGGACGAATGTTCAAAGTATGTAATATTTGAGTAAACTTGCTCGTGTGATCCTGTATGATGAAAACTTGTTTCATATGCGCTATGCAACGCTTGTGTGAATTTAAAATATTACCTTCTGTTTGGCTGTTTATCCAATCTGAGAGATGGCTAGTCCTCGGCTTCTTCCCCCATGCCACTAGTGCTGGGGTGTCCGGGATTAACCTGAGCAATATTGTTCCCATGTTTGGGTCCTTCGAGGGAGGTGCTCAGCACAACTAACCAGGCAACCGGACTAATAATGATTTATCACTCTCACTTAGCCATAGAATTCAATAATTTTAAATCTCGGCGAAGCCCCTGCTATTTAGAAGGCGAATTCGGGGCGCGATACACACCTTTAAGCCGGACAGGGCTGGCCCCTCGCCCTAAGCGGCATAAGTCTTTAGGGACTCGAAAACCTCACCAAACAGCGACCAGTCTCTCGCCTTATCATGACAGTTAGTTTTAGCTTTCTCTACTGAGGTGCTCAGCCCGACAGAACCGGGGCACAATCGCAGTATTTCTCCTAGCGCTACCTTAGCCGATAGAGCGGAACGTAAGGTACCAAAACATAGGAGCCGGGCAAACCCAACATTTGACCAAAGACATGATTCGGAGCTGATGCATATAATGCTATAAGTTCGGGGTGCCGCACTTGTGAAAGTGTTCGGACTTTTCACACCGTATTGTGGGGTATGCAAGCCCCTGGTGTATTGGCCGTACCAAAGTGTACGGTTGCAAGGCGTCGTTAATGAACATACACATATATATAACAGGAATGCAATAATAGTCGTGATGTTATGCATTGTTTATTCAAAAAGGTGCATTAAAGCAGAATGATACAGATAGTGCGATAAGCAAAGAGTAGGACTATGTCCCTTCCAAGGGCAAGCTAAGGAATGATATGAAATCGAATATTTCACTCGTTACTGTAATCAACCTGGGAATTCCGTGGTATGGCGTAGCTATCTGCCTCCTTGGTTGCTGCATCATGTGTTCGGCAATAGTGCTGCCGGACAGTGTTTCTGGAGATTAAGGTCCTGAAAAAAAAAAGAAAAAAACCAAACAGGAAGCCCCTCCTGCAATTTAAGCCGCGTCTTGGGGCGTGCCGCAGTTGTGCCCCCCTCCCCCCTGTGCCCATGGTATTTTTAATGCGTAATTATGTACGCGCGGCACGAGTTTCACCGTTGGGCTGGGATTGGGGTGGCCGCCGTATTGCTACACGAGCTCAGATCGCGCCAGGCGGTCTATTTGCCGATTGCCCCGAGCGTGCTTGAAGGTGTCCGGGCATTGAAGCGCCGAACTGGTTGATTGCCTTGAGAGGATGCTTTGCGCTTCTGCTGCAAGGGCCGCGGTGTGCTCCTCTATTCAGAGAGAGCGCTCTGTGTTTCCATTGACTGTAATAACTCCGCGAGGTCCTGGCATCTTGAGCTTGAGGTATGCATAATGCGGTACCACAATGAATCTAGCGAATGCGGTTCGCCCGAGCAGCGCGTGATAACCACTGCGGAACAGGACTATATCGAAGATTAACTCTTCGCTTCAGAAATTATCCGAGGATACGAAGACCACTTCCAGTGTAACTGAGCCTATGCAATGGGCCTCCACACCTAGAATGACGCCTTTAAAGGTCGTTTTTGTGGGTTTGATCCTTGAGGGGTCTATACCCATTTTGCGCAATGTGTCCTGATAAAGCAGGTTCAGGCTGTTGCCGCCATCCATAAGGACTCGAGTGAGGTGGAATCCGTCAATGATTGGGTCTAGGACCAATGCGGCAAATCTGCCATGACAGATACTAGTGGAATGGTCCCTGCGATCGAAGGTGATCGGACAGGAGGACCAAGGGTTGAATTGTGGGGCGACTGGCTCCAACGCATATACGTCCCTGAGCGCATGCTTCCGCTCCCTCTTGGGGATGTGGGTTGCGTATATCATGTTCACCGTCCGCACTTGCGGGGGAAACCTCTTCTGTCCTCCAGTGTGCGCCTGCCGGGGCTCCTCCTTGTCATCGCTATGCGGCCCCTTGTCCTTGTTTTCAGCAATTAACTTGCCGGCCTGCTTGAACACCCAACAGTCCCTGTTGGTGTGATTGGCTGGCTTGTCTGGGGTGCCGTGTATTTGACACGAGCGATCGAGTGTACGGTCCAAGCTGGACGGACCTGGCGTACTTTGTTTGAATGGCTTTTTCCGCTGACCGGGTTTAGAGCCTTTGAATCCAGCATTGACTGCTGTATCCTCAGTATTTTCGCTGTTAATGCGGTGCTTATGTTTGTTGCGACGTGACCTGCTATTGCCGTCCTTGGTATCTGAGGTACCATGGTTCTTTGATATGTTATTACTGCGAGCCAGCCAGCTGTCTTCTCCCACACAAAAGCGGGTCGTGAGCATCGTGAGAGCTGCCATAGATTTCGGCTTTTCCTGACCAAGGTGCCGGGCTAGCCACTCGTCTCGGATGTTGTGTTTGAAAGCCGCTAAGGCCTCCGCATCCGGACAGTCGACGATTTGATTTTTCTTTGTAAGGAACCGAGTCTAGAATTACCTGGCCGACTCTTCTGGCTGCTGAATTATGTGGCTCAAGTCATCGGCGTCTGGTGGTCGCACATAAGTGCCCTGAAAGTTGTTGAGGAATGCGGCTTCCAGATCTTCCCAACAGCTAATGGAGTCCGCTGGCAAGCTGTTAAGCCAATGCCGCGCTGGTCCTTTGAGCTTTAGTGGGAGGTATTTGATGGTGTGTAAGTCATCACCGCGGGCCATGTGGATGTGGAGGAGGAAATCCTCAATCCATACTGCGGGATCTGTTGTGTTGTCGTATGATTCAATATTTACAGGTTTGAAACCCTCTAGGAATTGATGTTCCATTACTTCGTCTGTGAAGCATAGGGGGTGTGTGGCGCCTCTATATTGGGCTATATCGCGACGCAGCTCAAATGGGTCTTGCCCGCTATGTTCGGCCTGGTCGGATTTGCTTTTACTGCATCCGGCGTGACGTTTATCATCTTGCAGAGTGGTGCGTCGTCGTGATCCATAGATCGATCTTGCATGTTTTGCTTTGTCCTCCAATATGTCTCACAGGTCTGGCGTATCTCCCCATGCCTTTTTATTTGAATGGCGTCGGGGTGGAGGCTGAGTTTTTGGCTGCAATGCCTCTCTATCGCGGCCACGAGGTGGCCGATCAGCCGTATCATACGCTTCTTCCTCTAGTCGGGGTAGTAACCTGTACTTTGGGTAATTCTTGGAGGGGCGCTCGAGTTTATATTCCTCAGCCGTGAGGACTTCAGCCCATCTATTAGCTAGCAGATCTTGATCAGCTTGAAGATGCTGCTGCTTTTTCTTTAGGCTATTTGCCGTGGCCATAAGCCGGCGCTTGAAGCGCTCTTGTTCGATGGGATCCTCTGGTACGGCGAATTCACCGTCGCCGAGGCTTGCCTCGTCTTCGGAGGGGGTATGTAATTGTCATCCTCCTCCTCTCCGTCTGCCGCTCTCTCAGGAGAGTTGGCTCCTTCATCCTCCTTCTCCAAATCTTGCTGGAGGGGATTGTTGTTGTCTTCGGCACTATCCGGAGTGTTATTATCTCCTGTGCCGGTATCACCACTTTTGCTTTGGCGGGACTTAGAGCGGCGCCGCTGACGTCGGCGCTTGGGTTGCTTCTTGGAGGGGTCATCCTCCGCTATCTCGTCGCCATTGCCTTCGTTGGGTGTATCCACCATGTACATGTCATATGACAAGGTGGCTTTCCAGTGCCCTATAGGCGCTGGTTCATGTTTGTCTCCTACATAGTCGTCCATACCGTCGATGTCTTCGGAGTCGAAGTCGAGCATGTCGGTTAAATC
This sequence comes from Triticum dicoccoides, assembly GCF_002162155.2. Lineage (NCBI taxonomy): Eukaryota > Viridiplantae > Streptophyta > Magnoliopsida > Poales > Poaceae > Triticum > Triticum dicoccoides. The sequence goes on from NC_041380.1 coordinate 115,470,322, forward strand.
ATCGACAGTGGCTACGAAGTGGGTGGTGGGCGTCGAATTTCTTCATCATCCGCATCCCAATCCTGTTGGCCATAGTCCGGCCAGGGCTCTCCTGACAAAGAGAGAGACCTTAGTGAATTCAGAATGTCATCGAAGGGCGAGTGCTGAAAGATATCCGCGGTGGTGAATTCCATGATCGGCGCCCAATCAGATTCGATTGGCAGGGGCGCGGATGGTTCGGAGTCCGGAAAAGAGTCCGGCACCTTGGAATCACGGGCTTCGCAGAGGGTTAGGCTGGTGTTCGGCTCGATCGCCATTGAGACTGCAGCCCCTGAGGTGGTGTCTAACCACCCATCCTCGATTGGCGCAGTTGGCTCCGAGCTAAGGGTTGGAGCTGATGAGGGCGTGGCCTCTAGGGTACTGCTCGGCGGTAGAGCTAGGTCATACCCATCGTGATAGTGCGGCGTCCGGCCGCGGCTCGAATCCGTCGAAGATCAAGTCTCCGCGGATGTCGGCCGTGTAGTTCAATCTTCCAAATCTAACCTGGCGGCCAGGGGCATAGCTTTCAATCTGCTCTAGAAGGCCAAGCGAATTAGCCCGCAATGCAAAGCCGCCGAATACGAAGATCTGTCTGGGGAGAAAAAGTCTCACCATGGACCGCATCGCTATCGATGATAGTAGGAGCCATCAAGCCTAACGGCGACGACACAGAGGAACTCTCAATGAAAGCACCAATGTCGGTGTCAAAACCGGCAGATCTCGAGTAGGGGGTCCCGAACTGTGCGTCTAGGCCGGATGGTAACAGGAGGCAGGGGACACGATGTTTTACCCAGGTTCGGGCCCTCTTGATGGAGGTAAAACCCTACGTCCTACTTGATTAATATTGATGATATGGGTAGTACAAGAGTAGATCTACCACGAGACCAGAGAGGCTAAACCCTAGAAGCTAGCATATGGTATGATTGTATGTTGTGATTGTTGTCCTATGGACTAAAACCCTTCAGTTTATATAGACACCGGAGAGGGTTAGGGTTACACATGGTCGGTTACAAAGGAGGAGATATCCATATCCGTATTGCCTAGCTTGCCTTACACGCCAAGTAGAGTCCCATCCGGACACGAGATGAAGTCTTCAATCTTGTATCTTCATAGTCTAATAGTTCGGCCAATAGAGATAGTCCGGCTATCCGGAGACCCCCTAATCCAGGACTCCCTCACCTCGCTGAGGTTGCCAGGGACACCTCGGCCTTCGCATTCGTGCGTTCATGCTGAAGGTGCCCAAGGTTGATGGCTACCTTCAATTGATGCCATTCATCCGCCAGCCGAAGACCCTCCTTCTCAAGGCGGGCGTCGACGTTGACAAGCTCTTCCCCGAGTCAGCTCATCGCACCCATTGCCTCCTGGAAGAGTTTGTGGCGTACAACACCGCGCCCGCGCGCGAGCTCCGGCGCATGACCAAGTCCATCCTTCATGCCGGGGTTATTAGGGAAGCTGGAGGTGGCTGGCCTGCCATTGGCGGAGGGCTGGAGACTGGTGCTTTCCTCACCACCCTTCGGGCCTCAGCAGAGGCACCGAATGGCGTGGCCTCGCTGCTCGAAGATGAAGCCAAGGCTGGGACCGCCCAATCACCAGAGATGACCAATGGAGGAGCCCTCAGCACACCTTCAGCACCCCAGGGCACACCAAGAAGGAGGGATGACAGGAACCTAGGATCAAGGCCTCCCGTCGGCACGCCTGCCTCCCGGACAGGCCCTGCACCCCGCACGGTGCCCTGGTGGGGGGAGCTCAAGATCAGGGACAAGCTGAGGATGTGGGGAAGCCACTCCTCAGGAGATCTCACTGCCGCATATGAAGGGATCCTGAAGGGCCACTGTTAGGAGAGGGTGCAACATGTAGAAAATTGCAAAGAAGAGGTACTTACTCGTTTATGGCTATGTATTTCCTCTGCTTCAGCGGCCGGTAGGCGTCCCCGCTGTGGCAGGGACGTGTATTTCTCTTGCGGAGTGCCTTGAAGTTCAGGCGCAGTTGGCCGAAACCCGGGGCATGGCTGTCAGCTTCTGGGGCGGGCTGCGGAGCCTCTGCAGTGCTGACCACAGGAGCCCGGGGCTGCATCAGCTCTCCAGGACTGCTTTCCCTAGCTTTAGGGGCGGCGACCTTGGGCGCCTCGGATCGTTCCAAGTCTTCGATCGCCCCCTCAAGATGGCTCACCCGCGCCTCGGGGGCTGCCATCTCAGGAGCGCCAGGCTGTTGCGCTCCGTCAGTAGCCGCTCTGACAGCACCCGGCTGCGCCCGCCCCCCAGCATCCACCTCCGGGACGTGCGCCGCAGGGACGGCAGGCAGGGGAACCACAAGGACAGGGTTCTTGCGGGGCCCCTCAAGCTCAGCCGAGTGTGGCCCCCACTCATCGAAGAGGGGCATCTACCTCATGATCCCCTCCGTGTTCGAATAGCAGTACAGGAGGCGGCCCTCCTTCAGAAGCATGGCTGGCGCAGGGTCGCCAGTCAGGAGCTCGAGCACCGTGCACAGGATCTCGGGAGGAAGCGCAGGCGCATGGAGCCTCATGGGATCCCTGCTGCCAGCAAAGGTCCACATCCGTCGAGAATGGCGCTGGAGCAGAGCAATGCGGCACTGGACGAACTCCTTCACCACCATGGGCGACATCACCCCAAGCTCCTTCAACCTCGCCAGCCGGCGCCAAATGTGGGCAAGCTGAGGGTCAACGAGCTTCGCATGCCCCCATGCGGACATGGGTTCAGCCGGCACCCGGGGGAGCAAGAGCAGGGAGTTGAGCACGCTGACATCCACGAACACCCACCGCTTCCAGAATCCATGTACGACCGACAAGAGCTCGAAGTCGATCCCTGAGCCGGCCGTCGCCGCCACAACCTGGAAGGTCACGCACCCCGAGCACTAGCGGCTTTCGGTCAGGTGAAGCGAGAAGAAATGGTGGAACAAGGCCACAGAGGGAATAATGCCCACCATGGCCTCGCAGACAAAGGAGAATACGGCGAGGAGAAGGATGGATTGGGCATCCAGGTGCAGCGCATGGACTTAGTAATGTGAGACTATGGCATTGAAGATATCGGAAAAGGGGGGAATCAATCCTACCAAGAGGGCGTTGATACGTCCATTTTGCATCATGCTTTTTTATCGATATTTATTGCATTATGGGCTGTTATTACACATTATGTCACAATACTTATGCCTATTCTCTCTTATTTTACAAGGTTTACATACAGAGGGAGAATGCCGGCAGCTGGGATTCTAGGCTGGAAAAGGAGCAAATATTAGAGATCTATTCTGCACAGCTCCAAAAGTCCTGAAACTTCACGGAAGTTATTTTCAGAATATATAAAAAATACTGAGCGCAAGAAGTACCAGAGGGGGGCCACTCACCAGCCACAAGGGTGGGGGCGCGCCCTACCCCCCTGGGCGCGCCCCCCTGCCTCGTGGGCCCCCTGGTGGCCCTCCGATGCCCATATTCTACTATATGGAGTCTTTCGTTGAGGAAAAATCATAAGCAAGCTTTCGGGACGAGACTCCGCCGCCATGAGGTGGAACCTTGGCGGAACCAATCTAGGGCTCCGGCGGAGCTGTTCTGCCGGGGAAACTTCCCTCTGGGAGGGGGAAATCATCACCATCATCATCACCAATGCTCCTCTCATCGGGAGGGGGGCAATCTCCATCAACATCTTCACCAGCATCATCTCCTCTCAAACCCTAGTTCATCTCTTGTATCCAATTCTTGTCTCTAAGTCTGGGATTGGTACCTGTGGGTTGCTAGTAGTGTTGATTACTCCTTGTAGTTGATGCTAGTTGGTTTATTTGGTGGAAGATCATATGTTCAGATCCTATATGAATATTAATACCCCTCTGATTATGAACACGAATATGCTTTCTGAGTAGTTATGTTTGTTCCCGAGGACATGGGAGAAGTCTTGCTATTAGTAGTCATGTGAATTTGGTATTCGTTCGATATTTTGATGAAATGTATGTCTCTCCTCTAGTGGTGTCATGTGAACGTCGACTACATGACACTTCACTATTATTTGGGCCTAGAGGAAGGCACTAGGAAGTAATAAGTAGATGATGAGTTGCTAGAGTGACAGAAGCTTAAACCCTAGTTTATGTGTTGCTTCGTAAGGGGCTGATTTGGATCCATATGTTTCATGCTATGGTTAGGTTTACCTTAATACTTTTGTTGTAGTTGCGGATGCTTGCAATAGAGGTTAATCATAAGTGGGATGTTTGTCCAAGTAAGGACAGTACCCAAGCACCGGTCCACCCACATACAAAATTATCAAAGTATCGAACGCGAATCATATGAATGTGATGAAAACTAGCTTGACGATAAATCCCATGTGTCCTCGGGAGCGCTTTTCTCTATATAAGAGTTTGTCCAGGCTTGTCCTTTGCTACAAAAAGGATTGGGCCACCTTGCTGCACTTTATTTACTTTTGTTACTTGTTGCTCGTTACAAATTATCTTATCACAAAACTATCTATTACCTATAATTTCAGTGCTTGCAGAGAATACCTTGCTGAAAACCGCTTATCATTTCCTTATGCTCCTCATTGGGTTCGACACTCCTACTTATCGAAAGGACTACGATAGTTCCCCTATACTTGTGGGTCATCAAGAATCTTCTCTGGCGCCGTTGCCGGGGAGTGAAGCGCCTTTGGTAGGTGGAATTTGGTAAGGAAAAAAATATATAGTGTGCTGAAATTTACTGTCACTTGTTACTATGGAAAGTAATCCTCTGAGGGGCTTGTTCGGGGTATCTTCACCCCGGCGAGTAGAACATAGAGTTGCTCCTAAACCTACTGAACCTACTGAAAATGGAAATGTCTACTTTGAAATTCCTTCGGGTATGATAGAAAAACTGCTAGCTAATCCTCTTGCAGGAGATGGAACATTACATCCTGATGAGCACCTAATATATGTGGATGAAGTTTGTGGATTATTTAAGCTTGCAGGTATGCCCGATGATGTTATCAAGAAGAAGGTCTTCCCTTTATCTTTGGAGGGAGATGCATTGACATGGTATAGGCTATGTGATGATATGGGATCATGGAACTACAAACGATTGAAATTCGAATTTCATCAGAAGTTTTATCCTATGCATCTTGTTCATCATGATCGTAATTATATATAAAAATTTTGGCCTCGCGAAGGAGAAAGCATCGCTCAAGCTTGGGGGGAGGCTTAAATCAATGTTATATTCATGCCCCAATCATGAGCTCTCAAGAGAAATGATTATTCAAAAATTTTATGCTCGGCTTTCTGACAACAATCGCACCATGCTCGATACTTCTTGTGTTGGCTCTTTTATGATGAAGACTATTGAATTCAAATGGGATTTATTGGAAAGAATTAAATGCTACTCTGAATATTGGGATCTCGACGAAGGTAAGGAGTCAGGTATGACACCTAAGTTTGATTGTGTTAAATCTTTTATGGATACCGATGTTTTCCGTAAATTTAGCACTAAATATGGACTTGACTCTGAGATAGTAGCTTCTTTATGTGAATCTTTTGCTACTCATGTTGATCTCCCTAAGGAGAAGTGGTTTAAATATCATCCTCCCGTAGAAGTAAAAGTAGCTGGACCTATTGAAGTTGAAGAAAATACTATCACTTATAATGATCCTATTATTCCTACTGCTTATGTTGAGAAACCACCTTTTCCTGTTAGGATAAAAGATCATGCTAAAGCTTCAACTGTGGTTCGTAAAAGCAATATTGGAACCTATACACCTCCTAAGCAAGTTAAAGTTGAACCTAATATTGCTAATTAAGGATCTCTTGGCTGATAATATTGATAGGCATGTTATTTATTTCTGTGATGAAACTACTAGAATTGCTAAACCTTGTGCTAAAGATAAACATAGACCTTTGGTAGGCATGCCTGTTATTTCTGTTAAAATAGGAAATAATTGTTATCATGGCTTGTGTGATATGGGTGCTAGTGCTAGTGCAATACCTATTGACTTATACAAAGAAATTATGCATGATGTTGCACCTGCTGAGTTAGAAGATATCGATGTCACAATTAAAATTGCCAATAGCGATACTATTTCACCAATGGGGATTGTTAGAGATGTTGAAGTCTTGTGTGGGAAAACTAAGGGCCTATTCGGTAACTCCCTGGATCTAGGAAATCCTCAAATCCAGCTTCTGTTTTCAATCGCCAGCTTCTTCCACGAATCGGGATCGATGGAAAACCGTTCGGCTCGATCACTTCGGCTTCTCGGCATGCTAGCAGGCCGGCCTGCCTGAGCGGGCTAGAGCCCAGTCGGCTCAACAGGTAGGATCGGTGTGAAACGGGACGAGAGAGGATGGGCTTGGCCCAGATCGGAGGGAAACATAACGAACCGGTACATGAGGCACTTCGCGGTGGCATCCGATTGTAAATAACGCTAACTCCAGGAATCCAGCTTCTGGGATCGACAAAACTGCGGCTCCAAGTTTTTGTACGTCGATGTTGCTTCGATCTGGGAAGCCAGCTTCCTGGAGCTGGGCCGTTCAGGCCAGCTTCCCTCGTGGATTCGTGGAAGCTGGGAGCTGGCGAGCTACCGAACAGGCCCTAAATATCCTGCTAATTTTCTTGTTCTTGGTTCCCCACAAGATATCTTTTGTCCCATTATATTTGGTAGACCCTTCTTAAACACTATTAATGCTAGGATAGACTGCAAAAACGATGTTGTTACTATTGGTTTAGGTGATATGTCTCATGAGTTCAACTTTTCTAAAATTCGTAAACAACACCGTGAAGAGGAATTGCCTAGTAAAGATGAAATTATTGGTCTTCCTTCTATTGTCGTACCTCCTAGTGATCCTTTAGAACAATATTTGCTAGACCATGAAAATGATATGTTTAAAAATGAAAGAAGGGAAATAGATGAGATGTTCTTTAAATAGGGACCTATTCTGAAACACAACATGCCTGTTGAAATCTTAGGGGATCCTCCTCCATCTAGGGGTGATCCCGTGTTTGAGCTTAAACCATTGCCTGATACTCTTAAATACGCCTATCTTGATGAAAAGAAGATATATCCTGTTATTATTAGTGCTAACCTTTCAGAGAAGGAGGAATAAAAATTATTGAAAACTCTGAAGAAGCACCGTGCTGCTATTGGATATACTCTTGATGATCTTATGGGCATTAGTCCCACTCTATGTCAACACAAAATAAATTTGGAAAAAGATGCCAAACCAGTTATTGATCACCAACGATGACTGAATCATAAGATGAAAGAAGTGGTAAGAAAAGAAATACTAAAGCTCCTTGAGGCAGGTATAATTTATCCCATTGCTGATAGCCAGTGGGTAAGTCATGTCCATTGTGTTCCTAAGAAGGGAGGTATTACTGTCATTCCTAATGATAAAGATGAATTGATTCCTCAAAGAATTATTACAAGATATAGGATGGTAATTGATTTCCGCAAATTAAATAAGGCTACTAAAAATGATCATTACCCCTTACCTTTTATTGATCAAATGCTAGAAAGATTATCCAAACATACACATTTTTGCTTTCTAGATGGTTATTCTGGTTTCTCTCAAATACCTGTATCAGCTGATGATCAATCTAAGACCACTTTTACTTGTCCTTTTGGTACTTTTGCTTATAGACGTATGCCTTTTGGTTTATGTAATGCACCTGCTACCTTTCAAAGATGCATGATGGCTAAATTTTCTGATTTTTGTGAAAAGATATGTGACGTATTCATGGATGATTTCTCCGTTTATGGATCCTCTTTTGATGATTGCTTGAGCAACCTTGATCGAGTTTTGCAGAGATGTGAAGAAACTAACCTTGTCTTGAATTGGGAGAAATTCCACTTTATGGTTAATGAAGGTATTGTCTTGGGGCACAAAATTTCTGAAAGGGGCATTGAAGTTGATAAAGCTAAAGTTGATGCTATTTAAAAGATGTTGTGTCCCAAGGACATCAAAGGTATAAGAAGTTTCCTTGGTCATGCCGGCTTTTATAGGAGGTTCATTAAGGACTTCTCAAAAATTTCTCGGCCTATGACTAATTTATTACAAAAAGATATACCGTTCGTCTTTGATGATGACTATGTAGAAGAATTTGAAACACTTAAGAAAGCATTAATCTCTGCACCTATCGTTCAGCCACCTGATTAGAATTTACCTTTTGAAATTATGTGTGATGCTAGTGATTATGCTATAGGTGTTGTTCTAGGGCAAAGAGTTGATAAGAAACAAAATGTTATTCAATATGCTAGTAAAACTCTAGACAATGCCCAGAGAAATTATGCTACTACTAAAAAATAATTCTTAGCAGTTGTATTTGCTTGTGATAAGTTCAGGCCTTATATTGTTGATTCTAAAGTAACTATTCACACGGATCTTGCTGCTATTAAATATCTTATGGAAAAGAAAGATGCTAGATCTAGACTTATTAGATGGGTTCTCTTACTACAAGAATTTGATTTGCATATTATTGATAGAAAGGGAGCTGAGAACCCCGTTGCAGAAAACTTGTCTAGGTTAGAGAATGTTCTTGATGACCCACTATCTATTGATGATAGCTTTCCTAATGAACAATTAAATGCCATAAATGCTTCTTGAACTGCTCCATGGTATGCTGATTATGCTAATTATATTGTTGCTAAATTTATACCACCTAGTTTCACATACTAGCAAAAGAAAAAGTTCTTCTATGATTTCTGACATTACTTTTGGGATGACCCACATCTTTATAAACGAGTAGATTGTATTATTAGACGTTGTGTACCTGAGCATGAACAGGAACAGATCCTACGCAAGTGTCACTCCGAGGCTTATGGAGGACACCATGCTGGAGATAGAACTGCACATAAGGTATTGCAATCCGGTTTTTATTGGCCTACTCTCTTCAAGGATGCCCATAAGTTTGTCTTATCTTGTGATGAATGTCAAAGAATTGGTAATATTAGTAGACGTCAAGAAATTCCTGTGAATAATTCACTTGTTATTGAACCGTTTGATGTTTGGGGCTTTGATTATATGGGACCTTTTCTTGCCTCTAATGGATATACACATATTTTAGTTGCTGTTGATTACGTTACTAAGTGGGTAGAAGCTATTCCAACTAGTAGTGCTGATCATAACACCTCTATTAAGAAGCTTAAAGAAGTTATTTTTCTGAGGTTTGGAGTCCCTAGGTATTTAATGACTGATGGTGGTTCACATTTTACTCATGGTGCTTTCCGTAAAATGCTTGCTAAGTATGATGTTAATCATAGAATTGCATCTCCTTATCACCCACAGTCTAGTGGTCAAGTAGAATTGAGTAATAGAGAACTTAAATTAATTTTGCAAAAGACTGTTAATAGATCTAGAAAGAATTGGTCCAAGAAACTTGATGATGCATTATGGGCCTATAGAACTGCATATAAAAATCCTATGGGTATGTCTCCGTATAAAATGGTTTATGGAAAAGCATGTCACTTACCTCTCGAACTAGAACATAAGGCATATTGGGCTATTAAAGAGCTCAACTATGATTTCAAACTTGACGGTGAGAAGAGGTTATTTAACATTAGCTCACTTGATGAATGGAGAACCCAAGCCTATGAGAATGCCAAATTGTTTAAAGAAAAGGTTAAAAGATGGCATGACAAAAGGATACAAAAGTGTGAGTTTAATGTAGGTGATTATGTATTGCTATACAACTCTCATTTAAGATTTTTGGCAGGAAAGCTTCTCTCTAAATGGGTATGTCCTTACGTTATCGAGGAGGTCTATCGTTCCGGTGCCATAAAAATCAACAACTTCGAAGGCACAAATCCGAAGGTGGTGAACGATCAAAGAATCAAATATTATATCTCAGGTAATCCTATAAATATTCAAACCAATGTTATTGAAACCGTAACCCTGGAGGAATACATAAGGGATACTTTCTGGAACGTTTCAGACTCCGAAAAGGAATAGGTACGTGGTACGGTAAGTAAACCGACTCCAAAACAGTTCTAATGGCAATTTTTCTCCGTTTCGGAATATTTAGAAAATAGAGAAATAAGAAGCAGTCCGGGAAGGACACGAGGGTGGAGGCTGCGCCCTACCCCCCTGGGCGCGCCCCTTGCCTCGTGGGCATCTCATGCGCTCTCCGGACTCTGTTTTCTTGCATGTTACGTATTTTGGTCAGTAAAAAATCATTATATAATCTCCCGGAGGTTTCGACTCCTGTATCACGCAAATATCTCCTGTCTTTGTTTCGAGCTGTCCTGCTGCAGATTAGATCAACATGTCGTCCCAGGATTCGGAAGGAGAAAGCTATGTGGCTGACTACCTTGCAGATCCTAAGGTCTATGGGGATGTGGAGCATTGTGGTTGGACTACGGAAGAAGAAGAAGAGGACTATGAACCCAAGGGAAGGGAGGAGACGAGCTCTGATGAAGATGAAGTCCCATTACCTCAACCTGGGGACATGCATGTGGAGTTCATAAAGTCAAACCTCCCTGATAGAGCAAAGAAACCTAAGATCGATTTTGTCCCTTTTCAGCTCTTGCAGGAAAACAAACAGGAATTATGCAAGAAGATATTAAGCCTTGAGCAGGAGATCGATGACCTAAGAGATCAAAATTCTATCCTCAAGCACAAATTAAGGAAGAAGCCTACGCCATCAACAAAACCAACACCCTCTTCACCAAGAAATAAGAATTGAGTATCTGGTATGGGCACTCCCCTTGGCAACTGCCAAGCTTGGGGGAGGTGCCCCGGTATCGTATCACCATCACCTTCATCTTTACCGTTTTTCTTAGTTCGATCTTTTGATAATATCTTGGTCTAGTAGAATAAAGTTTTTGGTATGATCTAGTTTTGAGTTTTGCTTTATGATCCCTCTATGTATTCTAGTTCGTGAGCTATATAATAAAGATTAGTGTTGAGTCAAGGGCTTGATGTTTTTGCTATGATCTTGAGGGAATAAAATAAAAAGAGAAATAAATAAAAAGAAATAAAATAGATCATATGGATCTTATGGATAGTAATGATCTCACATATAAAGAGTATAATGATTAAAAGTTGTTGAGAGTTGACAAACATAGTTTTGGTCATCGTTGCAATTAATAAGAAGTAATAAAGAAAGAGAGGTTCACATATAAATACACTATCATGGACATATTTTATGATTGTGAGCACTCATTAAAATATGACATGCTAAAGAGTTGACGTTGGACAAGGAAGACAACGTAATGGGTTATGTTTTCTTTCATCTGAGATAAATTATATTGTCATGGATCATCCAACATGTTGAGCTTGCCTTTCCCTCTCATGCTAGCCAATTCTTTGCACGAAGTAGAGATACTACTTGTGCTTCCAAATATCCCTAAACCCAGTTTTGCCATGAGAGTCCACCATATCTACCTATGGATTGAGTAAGATCCTTCAAGTAAGTTGTCATCGGTGCAAGCAATGAAAATTGCTCTCTAAATATGTATGACTTATTAGTGTGGGAGATAATAAGCTTTATACGATCTTGTGATGTGGAAGAAATAAAAGCGATGAACTGCATAATAAAGGTCAATACCATAATTGGCAATATAAAGTGACGTTCTTTCGCATGAAGATTTTGTGCATCCAACCATAAAAGCGCATGACAACCTCTGCTTCCCTCTGCGAAGGGTCTATCTTTTACTTTTATCTCCCACCTTACATAAGAGTCATGGTGATCCTCACCTTCCCTTTTGCCATTTTATCTTTTGGCAAGCACAATATGTTGGAAAGCTCCTGGTATATATGGCTAGTTGGATGTGAGTTTTCATGAACTATTATTGTTGACATTACCCTTGAGGTAAAACGTTGGGAGGCAAAACTATAAGCCCCTATCTTTCTCTGTGTCCGATTAAAACTCCATACCCATAAGTATTGCGTGAGTGTTAGCAATTGTGAAAGACTATATGATAGTTGAGTATGTGGACTTGCTGAAAAGCTCTTATATTGACTCTTTCTTATGTTATGATAAATTGCAATTGCTTCAATGACTGAGATTATAGTTTGTTAGTTTTCAATGAAGTTTATGATTCATACTTGAAATTGTGATTGAATTGTTACTTTAGCCTAAGAGATCATATGACAATATATATATATATATATATATATATATATATATATATATATATATATGTTGCTGTTCTAAGAATGATCATGATGCCCTCATGTACGTATTTTATTTTTATCGACACCTCTATCTCTAAACATGTGGACATATTTTTCGATTTCGGCTTTCGCTTGAGGACACGCGAGGTCTAAGCTTGGGGGAGTTGATACGTCCATTTTGCATCATGCTTTTATATTGATATTTATTGCATTATGGGCTATTATTACACATTATGTCACAATACTTATGCCTATTCTCTCTTATTTTACAAGGTTTACATAAAGAGGGAGAATGCCGCCAGCTGGGATTCTGGGCTGAAAAAGGAGCAAATATTAGAGACCTATTCTGCACAGCTCCAAAAGTCCTGAAACTTCACGGAAGTTATTTTCAGAGTATATAAAAAAATACTGAGCGCAAGAAGTACGAGAGGGGGGCCACTCACCAGCCACGAGGGTGGGGGCGCGCCCTACCCCCCTGGGCATGCCCCCTGCCACGTGGGCCCCCTGGTGGACCTCCGATGCCCATCTTCTACTATATGGAGTCTTTCGTTGAGGAAAAAAATCATAAGCAAGCTTTTGGGATGAGACTCGGCCGCCACGAGGCGGAACCTTGGCGGAACCAATCTAGGGCTCCGGCGGAGCTGTTCTGCTGGGGAGACTTCCCTCCGGAAGTGGGAAATCATTACCATCGTCATCACCAACGCTCCTCTCATCGTGAGGGGGCCAATCTCCATCAACATCTTCACCAGCACCATCTCCTCTCAAACCCTAGTTCATCTCTTGTCTCTAAGTCTGGGATTGGTACCTGTGGGTTGCTAGTAGTGTTGATTACTCCTTGTAGTTGATGCTAGTTGGTTTATTTAGTGGAAGATCATATGTTAAGATCCTACATGCATATTAATACCTGAGGGAGTCCGGGATTAGGGGGTCTCTGGATAGCCGGACTCTATCCTTTGGCCGGACTGTTGGACTATGAAGATACAAGATTGAAGACTTCATCTCGTGTCCGGATGGGACTCTACTTGGCGTGGAAGGCAAGCTAGGCAGTATGGATATGGATATCTCCTCCTTTTGTAACCGACCTTGTGTAACCCTAACCCTCTCCGGTGTCTATATAAACCGGAGGGTTTTAGTCCGTAGGACAACATACAATCATACCATAGGCTAGCTTCTAGGGTTTAGCCTCTCCGATCTCATGGTAGATCAACTCTTGTAATACCCATATCATCAAGAATAAATCAAGCAGGACGTAGGGTTTTACCTCCATCAAGAGGGCCCGAACCTGGGTAAAACATCATGTCCCCTGCCTCCTGTTACCATCCGCCTAGACGCACAGTTCGGGACCCCCTACCCGAGATCCGCCGGTTTTGACACCGACATTGGTGCTTTCATTGAGAGTTCCTCTGTGTCCTCGCCGTTAGGTTTGATGGCTCCTTCTATCATCGATAGCGATGCAGTCCAAGGTGAGACTTTTCTCCCCGGTCAGATCTTTGTGTTCGGCGGCTTCGCACTGCGGGCCAACTCGCTTGGTCATCTGGAGCAGATCGAAAGCTACGCCCCTGGCCACCAGGTCAGGTTTGGAAGCTTAAATTACACGGCCGATATCCGCGGAGACTTGATATTCGACGGATGCGAGCCCCTTCCTTGTGCGCCACGTGGTCACGATGAGTACGATCCAGCTCTACCATCGGACCGTATTCAGGAGATCGCACCGGCAGCCACTCCGAGCCTCAATTCGGAGCCAGTTGCGCCATCCATGGATGGGTAGATAGACCCCGTCACGGAGGCCGTATCCTCAGCAGTGATCGAGCCGAATATCGACCTTACCCTTCACGAGAGCCGTGTTGCCAAACTGCCATATCCTTCCCCGGCCACGGACTCCGAACCGCCTGCGCCCGTGCCTATCAAATCCGACTGGGCGCCAATCATGGAGTTCACCTCCGCGGATATCTTTCAGCACTCGCCCTTCGGTGACATATTGAATTCATTAAAATATCTCTCCTTGTCAGGAGAGTCCTGGCCGAACTATGTTCGGCAGGATTGGGATGCGGATGACGAAGAAATTCGCCGCCCACCCACCACCCACTTCGTAGCCACTGTCGATGACTTAACCAACATGCTCGACTTCGAATCCGAAGACATCGACGGTATGGACGACGATGCAGGAGACGAACAGGAACCACTGCCCACCGGGAACTGGACGCCCACTTCATCACATGACGTATACATGGTGGACACACCAAAAGAAAGCGGCGACGAGGAACGGAAGGACGCAACGAAGGGTTGTCCCCTCGAGAAGCAGTCAAAGCGGCGGCGTAAGCGCCGCTCCAAATCCCGCCTCGACAGAAACAACGATCATATAGAGCCAGCATTAGAGCAGGGTGAACCATCGCCGGACCACGGCAACACGGAGAATCAAACCGAACTACCCGACTCTGTCAAAGATAATAGTCCGGACGACATCACACCGGATAGACACCCGGAGCAACAGAATGCCCGTCAAAGGCTTGTTGCCACCGCGAGGAGTCTAAAAAAGCAGAAGCAAAGGCTCAAGGTTGCGCAAGACACACTCAGAATCAGATGGAGTAAAGTACTCAACACAGCAGCGAAGTACGGCGGTAATCGCCCCACCAAGAGCTACCCGAAGCAGAAGTTGCTACCTGAATTCGATGATGAGGCCTTAGACCCCCCGCAACCAAAAATTAAAACGGCCATCTGGCCGGATAGACGACCTCACGGCCAACATAGAGCGGCAAACAACGCCGCACGTAAGCCAATACACGATCCACGCGAGGGCTCGCATCAAAAGGACGGCGCAACTAGATCCATCTATGGACCACGCAAGCGCGCTCCAGCATACGATGCAACACAACAAACATCCGAACATCATGGTACACCCAGATACAGGTGTGCCGCACACCCCCTATGTTTCACCGACGAAGTGCTGGACCACAAATTTCCAGAGGGATTCAAACCCGTAAACATAGAGGCATACGACGGAACAACAGACCCTGGGGTCTGGATTGAGGACTATATCCTCCATATCCATATGGCTCGAGGAGATGATCCCCATGCCATCAAGTACTTACCCCTCAAGCTCAAAGGGCCAGCTCGGCACTGGCTTAAAAGCCTCCCCGAAAGCTCCATTGGAAGCTGGGAAGAGCTCGAAGACGCTTTTCGGGCAAATTTTCAAGTGACTTATGTCCGACCTACTGATGCGGACGATTTGAGTCATATAACTCAACAGCCCGGAGAGTCAGCTCGAAAGCTTTGGAATAGGTTTCTTACTAAAAAGAACCAAATAGTCGACTGTCCGAACGCTGAAGCCTTGGCAGCTTTTAAGCACAGCGTCCGAGGCGAATGGCTTGCCAGACACCTCGGCCAAGAAAAGCCGAGAACAATGGCAGCATTAACAAGCCTCATGACCCGCTTTTGCGCGGGTGAGGACAGCTGGCTAGCCCGATGCAGCACCAGCGACCCAAGTACATCCGAAGTTAGAGATGGAAACGGGAAATCATGATGCAGCAAAAATAATAAGCGTCGGAATAAAGAAGAGAACCCGAAGAGCACGGCGATAAATGCCAGATTCAGAAGCTCTCGGCCAGGTCAGCAAAAGCCGCCCTCTAAAGGCGCCAGAGATGAACTGTCCAGCCTAAACAAAATTCTGGACCAAATATGTCAGATCCATAGCACCCTCGATAAACCTGCAAATGATACCCACAGAGAATGTTGGGTCTTCAAGCAGTCCGGCAAGCTCAACGCCGAACATACGGGGCAGGATACACCAAGCGAAGACGAGGATGAGCCTCGCAAGCAAAGCACTGGGGAACAGAAGAAATTTCCACCAGAAGTCAAAACAGTAAACGTGTTACAAGTGATAAAGGGGAGAAACAAAGCGGCACTCCCAGATAAATATGCCCAAGGGCCTATCACCGCGGAGTTCTGCCACTGGCCGTCTCAACCGATCACCTTCGACCATCAGGATTACTCGGCAAGTATCTGGCGCACAGGATGGGCTGCCTTGGTATTAGATCCAATAATTGACGGATACCACTTCACACGAGTCCTGGTGGACGGTGGCAGTAGTCTAAACCTGATATATCAGGACACAGTCCGCAAAATGGGGATAGACCCAACAAAAATTTGCCACAGCAATACTACCTTTAAAGGAGTAACGCTAGGCCCAGGGGGCTCATTGCACGGGCTCCCTGCTACTAGAGGTTATATTCGGCTTCCCCGATAACTTCCATAGCGAATATTTAACCTTCCACATTGCTCCGTTCCAAAGTGGCTATCAAGCACTACTTGGACGCGAAGCTTTCGCTCGCTTTAATGCAATACTGCATTACGCTTCCCTCACGCTTAAGATGCCCGGTCCACGTGGCATCATTACAGTAAATGGAAATATTGAGCGATACCTGCACGCGGAAGAGAGTGCGGCTGCCTTGGCAGCCGCACACTAAAACGGCCTCACCAACTAAAGCATTTGATAGGTCGTCAAGACTACAGACACGGTTAGACGAGTCCGATGCAGCTATATGTAATTCATACAGGTTTGATGGCCACACCCCTATTACAAATACAAGGGGCTCAACGCGCGCAAACAAGTGGCAATTTTTACTCATCTTGAATTATACATGGTTTCTTTAAACCTACCTTTTTGCACGACAACTTTTCACCTAAGTTCCTCTCTTTTACAGATGACCATCGTGCTACACCCGTCCAGGATACGGCACAACGGAGACACAGGCGCAGACGTGCAGCAGGGACCCGTTCCAAGGATTCTTTTTAGATTAAGACCCTGCATCAACCTTTTTTACTGTCTCTTGTTGATACACATCCCTCGTATTCTCAGTACCATTGAGAAGGATGCTGACGTCTTGGCATGTGGCCACGTCGGAACAATGCACGTACCTGGACACCAGGGGCTTCTTACAAAGGGCACTGTTTAGGCCCAGTTTCCACCATAAAGACCGAATACCTTAGGGAGTGTTCGGCGCCGCGAGTTTGGCCTTATATGCATCAGCTCCGAATCATGTCTTTGGTCAAATGTTGGGTTTGCCCGGCTCCTATGTTTTGCTGCCATACGTTCCGCTCTATAGGCTAAGGCGGCACCGGGAGAACTACTGCGATTGTGCCCTGGTTCATCCGGACGAGCACCTCAGTAGAGAAAGCCGAAAACTAACTGTCATGATATAGCGCGAGACTGGTCAACCACTCGATGACCCATCCGAATCTTAGAATTCCTCCGCCTTAACGAAGGGCCGTTTCCTGGCCGGGCAAGTACGCACCCCGAATTCGGATGAGTGCGGAGCCACCAGGGGCTATATAGTAGCCCCACTATCAAACTCCTATGGCTAAGTGAAAGTGTTAAAGCATTATAGTCGGGTTGCCTAGTTCGCTGTGCTATCACCTTCTTATTAGGACCAAGACGTTGGATTAAGTGCGAATACGCGTCTTCTGCAAACACCCCCGCATTATATGCGTGGGGGCTGAAGCCGACGACTGCAATCTTTCAGGTTATACACATGTATACATAAACGGCCGCACAGGAGGCATCACAATACTTTCGGGCATAAGTATAAATACAGCCTTGATAAATTCAATAAAAACAATGTTTTTACAATGGGAATACATGTCATTCAAACATAATATTCTTCGAGCACTGGGCCTCTATCAAACGAGCACCCTCAAGAACTTCTTCAAAATAGTGCTCGGCAGCCACTCGGCCTATGGCCGAACCCTGCGCCGCGACGGTGGTAGCATCCATCTCCGCCCAGTATGCTTTGACACGGGCACGGGCCATCCGCGAGCCTTCTATGCACGCCGACCTCTTCATCGCATTGATGCGCGGCACCGCACCAAGTAACTGCTGCACTAAGCTGAAATAGTTGTTCGGCTTCGGCTTTTCCGGCCACAGATGATCTACGATGGACCTCATGGCAAGTCCGGACAACCTATTGAGTTCGGCCCATTCAGCTAGCTGATCGGTCAATGGAAGTGGACGCTCTAGCACGTTGAACTGCAACCAGAACAGCTTGTCCACTTCCCGACCTGTTTGATCTCAGAAGTATTCGGCCGCATCGACATCGCTCGCCGCCAAGTCCAGATATGCGTTCGCCGAACTCCACAGCCGATCCAGAGGGGCATACCACGGATCTCCGAACTTCCTCCGCAGCAAAAAGGGTGAGGGAGTCCTAGATTAGGGGGTGTCCGGATAGCCGGACTATACCTTCGGCCGGACTCCTGGACTATGAAGACACAAGATTGAAGACTTCGTCCCGTGTCCGGAAGGGACTTTCCTTGGCGTGGAAGGCAAGCTTGGCGATACGGATATGTAGATCTCCTACCATTGTAACCGACTTTGTGTAACCCTAGCCCTCTCCGGTGTCTATATAAACTGGAGGGTTTTAGTCCGTAGGGACATACAATCATACCATAGGCTAGCTTCTAGGGTTTAGCCTCCCTGATCTCGTGGTAGATCTACTCTTGTACTACCCATATCATCAATATTAATCAAGCAGGATGTAGGGTTTTACCTCCATCAAGAGGGCCCGAACTTGGGTAAAACATCGTGTCCCCTGCCTCCTGTTACCATCCGCCTAGACGCATAGTTCGGGACCCCTTACCCGAGATCCGCTGGTTTTGACACCGACATTGGTGCTTTCATTGAGAGTTCCTCTGTGTCGTCGCCATCAGGAAGGATGCCTCATCCCGTCTTTAAAGACGGCACCGTTTCTAAGGGAGCTTTGGCTGTCGGCCAAACTCTCCGGCTAGGTGGTTTCCTTATGACCGCCTGTTCGGCTGCTGTGCCGATGATGACCACTCGGGTCATCGAAAGCAATCTTCACGTCAGCTTGGAATTCACCGAGAAGCTAGATCCAATGGAGCTCTCTTCCCTAAACGAGCTCTTGGATCGCATCACCGCCCTGGGAGTCGCTACAGATTACGACCAAATTGGGCCTAAACCCGATCTGAGAGATATTAACTCTCCCTAGGTCACCCATCACGTTGTCGTGGTAGAGGGACAGTGCGGCGACCCTTCATCTATCTTAAGGACTAGCTATGTCCGGATTCCTGATCCCTCCAAGCCGGATATCCATGGAGGGGAGGACATCACTCAAGACCTGAACTTAAAGTCAGGCGACGGACCAGATTCATTGGACATCATCCAAGAATCCAAACTTCCGAGTTCGGAAACTCCTTGGCCCCTGGGGCTCAGATTGCATGAGGTTTCGGATTTGATCCCACCCACCCACATGTACATAAGCGATCTATCCCAAATTAGGCAAGAGCACGAAGAAACAGTACATCATTACTGGGCCAGATTCCTCCTGGTTATGAACAGGATAAAGGACTGCCGCGAGGAAGACGCAATTTCATTTTTCTGCAATAATTGCACGGACAAGGGAATCCTCAACGCCATAAGTCGCCGTGATATTACACGCTTCGCTGACTTGGCGTCCATAGTATGAAAGTACTATGCGATGGAAAGCGCTTGGAAAACCAAAATAAAATTTTGGGACAATCCGGCCCTGAATACAAACCCGGTCCGAAATAAAAGGGTGCATCATCGCTAGACACCCGGGTTCAATACCAAAAAGCAAAAGCCCTCTACAGGGCACGGAACCGTACTGAAAGGATGGCTTAATGGACCCTGTAAAATCCACAGTGCAGAGGGCGCCACACCAACTCACAGCCTTAGAGCATGTTGGATACTCCGGCAGGTGGCCAAAATTGGCGAAGATCTTCTAATTCCAAAAGCCACAGAAAGCCACCCCAGAGACACCAGTACGGTATTAACAGTCTTCGAGACTTTCGCATCAAATAACATGCAAAAAAGAACACTCCGCAGCCTTGCCGAAGTCTACCAAGTAGCAACAATAAACCCATGGAGTGACACGGCCATTACTTTTAACGCCAGTGATGAACCTAAATTCCGAACAGCCCGAGCACCAGCTGCATTGGTCCTTAGTCCAATAGTGGATGGCTTTCGTCTTACCAAGGTACTCATGGATGGCGGCAGCGGATTGAACCTCATTTATGAGGAAACCCTTCAAAAAATGGAAATAGACTGGAACCGCATTGAGGGAAGCAGCACAACCTTTAAAGGAATAATCCCCAGTCGGGAAGCGCGTTGTACAGGAAAAATCACACTAGATGTGTTGTTCGGCAAGACGGATAATTACAGGTCCAAAGAGGTCACGTTCCAAGTGGCCTCGTTCAGTAGCGGATATCACGCTCTACTAGGGTGGGAAGCATTTACAATCTTCCAAGCAATACCCGATTACGGGTACATGAAGCTCAAGATGCCCGGGTCTAACGGAATCATCACTCTCGCTAGTGATACGGACATAGCACTCTGTGCCAAAAACAAGACAGCCGCAATGGCCCTCGAGGCGCTATCCGAAGCCCTAGCGGCTGAGGAACTGACTGCGCTGCGCTCCATGGTGAATAGGGATGATGTGATACTCGACAAAAGATCCAAGTCCACCTCCTTTAAACTGGCGGATGAAATAGTCAAATTCCAGGTCCATCCAACGGACCCCAATAAAACAGCTTCCATCGGGGCACAATTAAACCCTGATGTAGACGCCGCACTGCGAGAGTTCCTACGAGAGAACTGGGACATTTTCGCCTGGCACCCTTCAGACATGCCATGAATCCCACGCAGGCTTGCCGAACACAGCTTAAATATCCTAAAAGGATTCAAGCCAGTCAAACAAGCTCTTCGGCATTTTTCCGAACCTAAGAGACAGGGCATGGGAGAGGAACTAGCCAAGCTATTGGAGGCCGGATTCATCAAAGATATAAAACACCCGGACTGGCTAGCAAACCTGGTGATGGTACCAAAGAAGGACAAATCCTGGCGCATGTGCGTTGATTTTAAAGACCTTAACAAGGCTTGCCCAAAGGATCCCTTCCCTCTCCCCCGCATCGATCAAATTATCGACGCTACCACAGGACACGATCTGTTGTGTTTCCTCAACGCATACTCCGGCTACCATCAAATAAAGATGGCAGAGTCAGACCAAGCCGCAACTGCATTCATCACACCATACGGCCCATTTTGCTTCAACACAATGCCCTTCGGGCTCAAAAACGCCGGCGCAACATATCAGCGCATGATTCAGACATGTCTGGCAAACCAGATCGGCAAAACAGTGGAGCCATACATAGATGATGTGGTCGTTAAAACAAGACATGTCTAATCTCTAGTAGACGACTTGAGGCTAACATTCGATAACCTCCGAACATACGACATCAAGCTCAACCCGGAAAAATGCGTTTTCGGCGTTCCAGCCGGAAAGCTCTTGGGCTTCATTGTATCTGGTAGAGGAATTGAAGCAAATCTAGCCAAGATCAGAGCTCTGTCACAATTGGATATCCCGCAGGACCTCAAACAAATACAAAAATTAACCGGATGCGTGGCGGCTCTAAGCCGCTTTATCTCCCGCTTGGGAGAAAAGGCCCTACCCCTTTACCGCCTCCTTCGGTGCACCGAACACTTCGAGTGGACGGATGCAGCCACGGCTGGACTCGACAAAATAAAAGCCATCTTGGCAACAAACCCAGTCCTGGCCGCGCCAAACATTGGCGAACCAATGCTATTATACATTGCAGCAACCCATCAGGTCGTAAGTGCAGTGCTCGTCGTCGAACGAGAAACGGACAGACACAAATTCCCCCTTCAAAAGCCGGTCTACTATGTGTCCACTGTCCTTACTCCGTGCAAGTCACAGTACCCGCATTATCAAAAGATTGCGTACGCGGTATTTATGGCATCCCGGAAGCTGCGACACTACTTTCAAGAGTGTTCAATAACAGTAGCCTCGGAAGTGCCACTTAACGATATTATAAACAACCGTGACGCGACAGGCCGGATTGCAAAATGGGCCATTGAGCTCCTCCCGTTCGACATAACTTACAAGCCACGACGAGCTATCAAGTCACAAGTTTTGGCCGACTTCGTCGCAGAATGGACGGAGGCGAACTCCCTAAAGAGTACGGCACATATTCAAACTGCGTCATGCACTTCGACGGCTCAAAAATGTTGGCCGGTCTAGGGGATGGCGTCATTTTGACGTCCCCCACAGGAGATACAGTTCAATACGTACTCCAGATAATGTACACAGACTCCAACAATGTAGCCGAATATGAGGCCCTTTTACATGGTCTCCGGATGGCAGTATCCATGGGCATTCGACGCCTAGAGGTGCGCGGGGACTCGAACCTCGCAATATCCCAAATAAATGGAGACTTTGATGCCAAGGATCCAAAAATGGCAGCTTATCGCAACGCCGTCCTAAAAATGTCAGCTCGGTTCGAAGAGCTCGAATTTCACCATATAGCCCAGGAAAATAATCATGCGGTAGATGTCCTGGCACGCATCGGTGCAAAACGCGATGTAGTCCCCCCCCCCCCCAACATCTTCTTGGAAAGGCTGTTCAAGCCATCCGTAGTATGGGAAGGGGAACCCGGCAATAACAGCCCGGACCCAACCGCACTGCCCGACACCGAACACTCTGACATAATTGGAGGCTCTGCCAATGAAATAACACCTTCAGCCCACATAATAATGGTCGTCATCGCCCCATGGACAGAACCATTCCTCGCCTACCTTACTAGGCAGGAACTCCCCGAGGACCAAAATGAGGCACGCTGCATAGTGCGGCGATCCAAAGCCTATAAAGTCCATGAGGGAGAGCTTTATAAGAAAAGCATTACCGAAGTCCTTCTATGGTGCGTCTCCGAAGAGGAAGGGCGGAACCTCCTAGCTGAAATTCATGCCAGACTCGGCGGTCATCACGCTACAGCTCGGTCCCTTGTAAGCAAGGCCTTCCGTACAGGCTTTTATTGGCCGACGGCCCGGGCAGACGCCCAGGACTTAGTCCAACGATGTGTCTGTTGCCAGCTTTTTGCAAACCAAAGCCATATGCCACCCACCGCCCTCCAAACTATCCCCCATCACTTGGCCCTTCGTGGTCTGGGAGCTTGACATGGTTGGACCCCTTAAAGGCGGAACCCACAAGAAAAAATACTTACTGGTCATGGTGGATAAGTTCACCAAATGGATAGAAGCCAAGCCTGTTAAGACGGCCGAATCCGGACCGGTGATAGACTTTATATCCGGGGTTGTACATCGTTACGGCATCCCCCACAGCATCATCACTGATAACGGCACGAACTTTACGGCCGACAAGGTAAAACTCTGGTGCAAAAACATGGGCATCAAGCTCGATTATGCTTCCGTCTATCACCCACAAACTAATGGCCAGGTTGAATGTGCAAATGGTCTTATCATGAGCGGCATCAAACCCAGATTAGTGCGGTCCCTTAAGGAATCTAATACACACTAGGTAGAGGAGCTCGACTCCGTACTCTAGGGGCTACGGACCACGCCGAATCGCACCACCGGATACACACCATTCTTCATGGTGTACGGCGCAGAGGCAGTTTTGCCCTGCGACATAATTCATGACTCACCTCGAGTGCGCATGTACGAAGAAAGAGAAGCCGAGCTTGATCGGCAGGACAGTTTGGATGCCTTGGAGGAAGAGCGTGACGTGGCAAAAGCCCGTTCCGCATTCTATCAACAGCAGGCTCGAAGATACCAAAGCAGGGAAGTACGGGCCAAAAATTACAACGTTGGCGAATTAGTTCTATGCCTGCCGGACAAGAAAAAGGACAAACTCAAGCCCAAGTGGGAAGGTCCCTTCATAATTGACCAAGTCCTGACTGGTGGAGCGTACCGCCTGCGAGATGCATCGGATAACCGACTCGAGCCGAACCCATGGAACGCAGCCCGTCTCCGAAGATTCTATGCCTAGCGCCGGACTCTGTGTTCGTCTCCTTCCTCTGTCCATTTTTTATATACTTTCTGTCTTACATTTCTCTCCTTCTCCTCTATCTCTCTCTTATAGCCTTTAAAGGCTCATAAAGTGATGCGCTATCAGCGCTCATTAAACCTGGGGGCTTCTTTAAACAGAAGCTTATTTATACGGGCTTCATGCCCAACACATGTGTCACACTTCCGCATGTACCTTTTATTCACCATTATATGCATCGATATGACTTAAGTTTTGGCCAAGCTGGGTTGCCTAGCTCCTGTGATTACCCCTACATTCCTGATTGTTCGGCTAGGTGGTAAAGGGAGCACCTCTGTGATTGTTACTGCTGGGTCAGCCGGATGTGTACCTCAGACTGGGTGAAGCCAAAAGCTAGCGTTCTTAAGGGAATACTTGGTCGGTGAACTAAAGATGATATTTTCTCACTTATTTATCTATACGCCCCCAGATGTTTTTCTTGCGTCTCTTTTCGCAGAATGGACATGCACTTTAGGGCATGCCTCCTAGGGAAAGGAACCCCTAACGGAAGTATTCTCCCTGGAAGATGTTTCTTACTAACCATGTAATATAACATAACTAGTTGGGCACTTGTTTGTTCAAGCACTAATGACCCCTACGCCTGGTCTCCATGCATACCTCGGTTCTTATATAACCGCAAGGATATTCGGACACACTCCGGACCGTCAGGTCTCGAGGTTGAAGCGAAAAGGTCGGCCATGACAAACGATCTACAATCCGGCTAGAAGGCATTACACATGTCAAATAAAATTACTTAGTCAATCTGACTGATTGTATTCCTCTTCAATACCATCTAACAGGCTGTCTAGCTTACAGTCCTGTTGGGAATACTTTGCGGCCAATTCTACTTGGCCATATACTAAGCTCACAGGGATCTCCTTCCCATCAGGCCCCACGGGTCCGACCTCGGCCATGTGGTTTGGGTCAGCCTTCGTGTTCCGCGTCTTCACCATGGCCCGGGCCTCCCTGGCGCCTTGACGGCAGGCCGACATCTTCCACAATCAGAAGCGCCGCCGCGCTCCCTTCAGCTTCTCTACAAGCTCTCCAAGGCCTTTGGGCATGGAGACGGATGGCCACAAGGCCTGGGCGACGCCTTGCATCACCTGCCGAACTCGCTCGTGCAGTTGTGAGAGCTCGGGAAGAAGGTCACCCATAGAACCGGGCATTTCCTCTGCAGGACGACCTGTTAGCATACCTACAGAAATTACTTTGTTAGTCGACTTCCTCGCCGAACTCTTTTTTCAAAGTTCGTTTAAGCACTTACTAAATATGCCGCGTCGAAGCCGCTGATTCTCCTTAACGGGGTCCAGTAGCTGGGCACGAACATCCTTCAGTTCAACGCCCAGCTTGGTGTTGGCATCTTGGAGATCGTTCTTCTCCCGCCTCACCTTTGTCAGCACACTCTCACCAGCCTTCAGCTGGCGTAGGAGTTGTTGCTTTTCCGGATTTAATCCGGCGCCATCTGCAATTTCATTTGTGAGATTTGCACCCACGCCGCACTTCGCAAAATACTTATCTTTCGAAGCGTATATTACCAGAGGGGGTCTCTTTGGGCTCCCCTGCCGCGGCTAGTGCAGCCTCAAGTTGGGCTTTGCACTATTCCAGCTCCTGGGACAGTAGGGTATTCTTTTCTGTAAGAACCTGCATAACAAATGATCCTTAAATCAGTTATTCTAACTGTTTCAAGTCTCGGGGGCTACTGGTATATATATAATTACCAAAATTTTCTTACCCGTATGTCTTTTACATATTGCTATGTGGCTCTGGCTAGACCATTTTGAGTGGCACGGAGGTACGCATCTCCCGAATTGAAGGCATCCAATGTCTCTTGGGAGAAACAAGCGTCGCGAAGAACTGTCCGGCGACGCCTGTGGTTCATGGCACTCTCCACCTCAGAATTGGTGGCAGACAGCCTGTCCGCATCCTCTGTCGGAGGAGCGTTCGGTGCGCGCCTTGTGCTCGCCTCCGCTTCCGGACCAGGCTTTGGAGCCTGGCTGGTGGACGCGCGATTGGCAACCTCTCCGGATATAGTCCGGCGAGGCCTCTTCGTCCTGAAGAGAGCACGAGCGTTAATACGCCTTGAAGGAATAACACCTGGGAATAAGATGGCGCGCTATACCTTTGCGCCGGCGTCCCAGTCCGGACCACACTTCTTTTCAGCCCGCGGGGCCTTTCCGCCCCTCGTTGGCTAGTCGCCGCAGGCTCGGCCTCCCGTCTCAAGGACCTCCCCTGCAAAACATGGTTGTCATACGGCAATCGAAAACACGCGAGGATAGATCCCTTTTCAAAGTGCTGGGACTTCGGTCTCAGTTACCTGTGAGGCTGGGAGTAGCCTGGGGTAATCGGCCGTAATGGCCACCAAGGCGTTGTCCTTGCTCAATTGATGAAACACCCCATCAATCAGCTCCATAGATAAGTCCGGATCCTCTTGAGAGCCCAGGTCGAGGGACCGTCCCGGATCCTCGGGTTGTGGAGGGGGGTTGTTTATTTCTTTAACAGCCTAGCGCGGTTCCTGCGTTGAAGTCGTTAGACTGAATATTTGACGATGGGAATATAAAACGGATGGGCAAGTAAAGGTGTCCACTTACCCAACTTGGGGAATTGTACATAGAAAATCCACCCTGTGGGTTGACGCGGAGAAATTCCTCCTCTTCTCCCTTGTACAAAGCGGACAAGATCTTTATTAGAGCGGGAGCCGAATCCGGCCCCTTACGGCCGTGACGGGTGGCGTCGTCCTCCCCGTTGAAGTCCCACATGGGGTGGCCTCTATACTGAAGCGGCTGCACCCCTCGCATGATGCATGCGGCCATGACCCCGATCATGGTCAGTTCAGAATGAGCTAACAATCTTATCCGGCCCATCAGGTAAAGAACGTCCTTGTCACTTTCCCTCTGAGGGCTCCATGGACGCCAGCTTAGGCGCTTCTTTAGGGGAGCATGGTCGAACTCAGGGAGGCCGATCCGGACAGGATCCGGCAGCGGGACATCCTCTATATAAAACCATTCTGAAGGCCAGTCCTCGGACGCCTTCTTTGGGGTTCCGGATAGATATCCGGTCCCGACGATGCGCCACACTTCGGCTCCGCCCACTTGATATATTGACCCCTTCTGAGAACGGGGCACAAGGCAGAATAGCCTTTTCCACAACGCGAAATGAGCCTCGCAGCCCAAAAACAGCTCACAAAGGGCTACGAAGCCCGCATGCAATATGGAGGCAGGCGTGAGGTTGTGCAGCTGGAGGCCATAGAACTCCAGGAGCCCCTGAAGAAATGGATGAATTGGAAATCCGAGCCCTCTTATTAAGTAAGGGACAACGCATACCCGCTCTCCTTTGGAGGGATTGGGGGCGCTCTCCGCTTGCTCTCCGCCATTATAGGTGGCAAGTCCGGCTCGAACCGGGATCATATAGGCCGGGGGGAGAAATCCCTTGGTCTGGAGCGTCACTAGCTCGCTATGCAGGATGGAGCATCTCTCCCAATCTCCAGGCTGAGGGCTGGAAGGGCGAGAGGAGGAGCTACGGCGGCCGGCCATGATAGAATGGACCTCTGTCGGATACGCTCTGATGAATACTCGCGGAGGGGAGAAGGTGTGGTTTGGATCTAAATCCTCGTCCCCTTAAATAGGCAGCTCATTCACGTGGCTAGGGGTGTAAATGTAAAAATACCCTAACTTTTCGTATTCGTTTGACACGTGGAAGACGGCCATTATTGGGCGTAGAAGCCAAGGAGCGCTACATTTACAAGAAACTGGACATTATTCAACAGGCACACGGAATTGGGAGGAGAACCCGCCTTGCCATACCGAAGACAATCTGCGCGCCGGACTCGTCGTCATTGAAGCCTGGTTCGGGGGCTACTGAGGGAGTCCTGGATTAGGGGGTGTCCGGATAGCCGGACTATACCTTCGGCCGGACTCCTGGACTATGACGACACAAGATTGAAGACTCCGTCACGTGTCCGGAAGGGACTTTCCTTGGCGTGGAAGGCAAGCTTGGCGATACGGATATGTAGATCTCCTACCATTGTAACCGACTCTGTGTAACCCTAGCCCTCTCCGGTGTCTATATAAACCGGTGGGTTTTAGTCCGTAGGGACATACAATCATACCATAGGCTAGCTTCTAGGGTTTAGCCTCTCTGATCTCGTGGTAGATCTACTCTTGTACTACCCATATCATCAATATTAATCAAGCAGGACGTAGGGTTTTACCTCCATCAAGAGGGCCTAAACCTGAGTAAAACATCGTGTCCCCTGCCTCCTGTTACCATCTGCCTAGACGCACAGTTCGGGACCCCCTACCCGAGATCCGCCAGTTTTGACATCGACAAAGGGCTTCCCAGCCACAATATCACAGGCTTCACGCAGTTCCTCCTTCTTCGCTCTCATGGCAGAACGGGTGTCTTTGGTCGCCATCGTGGCCTTTTCAAGGTCCGTCGCCTTGGCTCGGTTTTCTTTGTCAAGGAACTGGCAACGGTCGGCAGTGTCTTTTACCTTTGCAGCCATCTTGGCCATTTTCTCTTTGCTCTCGCAATGCGTGGCCTTCTCGGCTTCCAACTCTTCGGCCGCCTTCAAAGCAGCCGCATTACTACTCCTTGCTTGTTCTTTGGCTCGGGCAAGTTCCGCCCGAAGGGTTTCCACGGTGGCAGCTCCATCTGTAGTCACAAAATATTAAAGATATTGGCATCACGCTGCTCTTACTATGTGACATTCACCAGAAAATATCACTTACCATGTGCCTCGTCAAGCCGCTTGTTAACAAGCTCGATGTCGGCATCTGCCGCATCCAGTTGCCGCTTTAGTTCGGCAAACTCATTAGTCCGGCTAGCCACCGGAGCTTCCATCACCTGCGCATAAATGTGGTATGGTTATTACCTGGGACTACGATCCTCTGTTTGTCGCCGTTCTCGGCGACAACCAGAGTCTCAGGGGCTACTATCTACACAGGGCACACCTAAAAATGTGCGGTACTATCACAAATGTATATCAGTTCACGTACCTCAAAACCCGTCAGTAGACTCATAAAGGCTTCATGCAACCCACTTTCAGCGGACGAAATCCTTTCAATCATCGTACCCATCAATGTATGGTGTTCTTCTGAGATAATTGCTCGCTCTAGCAGATCCCTCAGTGCGTCCGACCGCATACCAGACGGTGTCGGATTCTTTTGGTTGCTCTCTTCAAAAGCCGGACACTGGGGACTTCGGACGACCATAGGATTATCTTCTGGCCTCACCTGATCCGGTGAGGTCCTCCATGACGACACTTCAAGGTCGCCCGCTCCTTGAGCGGGGGAGTCCGGGGGAGGCGTTTCGCTCTCCATCATCTCCAGAAGAAGATCCCCTGAAGACGAGCTCTGCTGAGAAGGGCTAAGATCCGAACTGCAAGATAAATGCTTCGATTATTTTCCTTAGAGGTAAGGTAGTATATCTTCACTATTAAAGTACCTTTTGATTACTTACAGCTCGTTAGAGGGCTGATCCCCGCGCGGACTTTGTGCGGCAAGAGAACCCTCCAAGGCAGGACCCTCTGGTAGAGATTTCTTCTCCCATTTGGAAACCTTGGTTTCCGGATCTTCAGAGGTAGTCCTCTTCCTTCCCCGGGGTGAGAGAATGTCAGATTCCTCCCCTTGGTTATCTTCCCTCATGGAGGCGCTCGTTCCCTCGGTCGGAATAGGTAGCGGTGGAGGCCCGCTTTCGCCCTCTTTATTCCCCCCCCCCCCTTCATCTTCCTTTGAGGGCACCGGGCAGGGTGTTGGCTCGAGCATCTTCTCCAATACTGGATTGTCCAAACCCTCAGGAAGGGGGGCCGAACACCGAATCATCTTCGCCTTTGTTAGCCAGTCCTGGTCAAAGAGCGATTTCTTAGAATGACGTCATGATAAATGAAAGACGGTGTGTTCGGCTTGAGGATTACTTACTTGGTCGACAGTGCGGTTGCTGCTCAGGCCCATGTCCTTGGTAGTATCCGGACACTCTATTTGGGGTCCGAAGAATGATTTATACATCTCCTCGTGCGTCAGGACGAGGAAATTCTGAATAGTGTGCGGTCCTTCTGGGTTGAACTCCCAAATGCGGAGGGGCCGGCGTTTGCAAGGCTGGACTCGACGAACCAGCATGTCTTGCACCACCGTAACCAGACTGAAATCTCCTTCGAAGAGATCTTGAATGCGGCTCTGCAGTATAGGCACGTCCTTGGCTGGACCCCAGCTCAGCCCTCTGCTAATCCATGACATTAGTTGTGGTGAAGGGCCCAAGCGGAAAGCAGGGGAGCCACCCACTTGGCACTTCTAGGAGCTGTGATGTAAAACCACTCCCGTTGCCATAATCCGGACACCTCTGGAAAGGAACCCTTTGGCCATGGAGCTCCAGCGATCTTGCTTATTAATACACCTCCGCACGCTACATGCTGCCCCTCGACCATCTTCGACTTCACGTCAAAGGTCTTGAGCCACAAGCCGAAGTGAGGGGTAATGCGGAGGAAGGCCTCACATACGACAATAAATGTCGAGATGTGGAGAAAGGAGTCCGGGGCTAGATCATGGAAATCTAGCCCGTAATAGAACATCAAACCCCTAATGAAGGGATCCAGAGTGAGGCCTAGACATCGGAGGAAGTGGGATATGAACACAACGTTCTCGTTGGGTTCGGGAGTAGGGACGACCTGCCCTCGGGCAGGCAGCCGATGCGAAACCTCGGCGGTCAGGTATCTGGCCTCCCTCAACTTCTTGATATCCTCTTCCGTAATGGAGGAGGGCATCCACTGGCCTTGAAGGCTAGATCCGGACATGATTGAAGGTCCAAAGCACCTGACCTGGGCTTTGGGTGTTAGAACTTGAGGCGGGGGAAGGATTTGATTGAGCACGGGAGGGAGAAAAGTAAAAGCCTTGTCCCTTTATAAAGAGGGTGAATATCAAGCGTCCTCCTAGTGGCCGTTTGGGACTTACTTAAAATCTAGGAGTCCTAGACGTGGTTGGGTTACCCACGCCCGTATTGATGAGAATCCCATAATAAGGGGGACACGATCCCTGCTTTGACAAGACGTGTCAGGAAACTGCCTCGCGTTATGTGCGGAGTTAATTAAAGGAAACGGTTCAAATAATCACCGGGCCATGACATAACGTCATGTTGCCAAAACGTGTCAGCAGATTAGATTTGTGGAAATAGTATTCTCTCTACGGTGGTATGTGGAACTTATTTTGCAGGGTCAGACACTATCCTTGTATTGAAATTCTTCCAGGGTGTATTCGAAGGAGGAACCCGCCTTGCAATGCCGAAGACAACACTGCGTGCCGGACTCGTCGTCATTGAAGCCTAGTTTAGGGGCTACTGAGGGAGTCCGAGATTAGGGGTCTCCGGACAGCCGGACTCTATCCTTTGGCCGGACTATTGGACTATGAAGATACAAGATTGAAGACTTCGTCTCGTGTCCGGATGGGACTCTACTTGGCCTGGAAGGCAAGCTAGGCAGTACGGATATGGATATCTCCTCCTTTGTAACCGACCTTGTGTAACCCTAACCCTCTCTGGTGTCTATATAAACGGGAGGGTTTTAGTCCGTAGGACAACATATAATCATACCATAGGCTAGCTTCTAGGGTTTAGCCTCTCCGATCTCGTGGTAGATCAACTCTTGTAATACCCATATCATCAAGAATAAATCAAGCGGGACGTAGGGTTTTACCTCCATCAAGAGGGCCCGAACCTAGGTAAAACATCGTGTCCCCTGCCTCCTGTTACCATCCGCCTAGATGCACAGTTCAGGACCCCCTACCCGAGATCCGTCGCTTTTGACACCGATAATACCCCTCTGATTATGGACATGAATATGCTTTGTGAGTAGTTACGTTTGTTCCTGAGGACATGGGAGAAGTCTTGCTATTACTAGTCATGTGAATTTGATATTCGTTCGATATTTTGATGAGATGTATGTTGTCTATCCTCTAGTGGTGTTATGTGTATGTTGACTACATGACACTTCACCATTATTTGGGCCTAGAGGAAGGCATTGGGAAGTAATAAGTAGATGATGGGTTGCTAGAGTGACAGAAGCTTAAACCCTAGTTTATGCGTTGCTTCGTAAGGGGCTGATTTGGATCCATATGTTTCATGCTATGGTTAGGTTTACCTTAATACTTTTGTTGTAGTTGCGGATGCTTGCAATAGAGGTTAATCATAAGTGGGATGCTTGTCCAAGTAAGGACAGTACCCAAGCACCGGTCCACCCACATACCAAATTATCAAAGTACCAAACGTGAATCATATGAACGTGATGAAAACTAGCTTGACGATAATTCCCATGTGTCCTCGGGAGCGCTTTTCTCTATATAAGAGTTTGTCCAGGCTTGTCCTTTGCTACAAAAAGGTCTGGGCCACCTTGCTGCACTTTATTTACTTTTGTTACTTGTTGCTCGTTACAAATTATCTTATCACAAAACTATCTATTACCTATAATTTCAGCGCTTGCAGAGAATACCTTGCTGAAAACCGCTTATCATTTCCTTATGCTCCTCGTTGGGTTCGACACTCTTACTTATCGAAAGGACTACGATAGATCCCCTATACTTGTGGGTCATCAGGCGTGAAGATGAATGGGGATCTCAGTGGCCGCCATGTCAACCATGGCGCGGGAACCAGGCCAAGCCACCGTCGCATTCCACTCGTTGGAATTAGTGGCGAGCGCCAGACGGACCTTGTCTAGCATCTCCCGGTTGACCACCATCGACTGCTTGAGGGTGGGCTCAAAGGCCGGCAGAGATTCGGTCGGAGCACGGCTATTCACTTTCTTCTTCTTCTCCAACCTCGGCGCCATGTCGACAGGGGAGAGCTGAGAAGGTGGAGGAGCCGAGGAAACGCGTGGCAAGCAATGAAGATGGAGCTTAGCCAGTGGCGGCGACAGCCAAGCCCGGTGAATATCAAGGCTGCGTGGGGAAGTGGGGGCGCCCACGTCCCGTTGATTGCTTATACGTCCATTTTGCATCATGCTTTTATATCAATATTTATTGCATTATAGGCTGTTATTACACATTAATTATGTCACAATACTTATGCCTATTCTCTCTTATTTTACAAGGTTTACATAAAGAGGGAGAATGCCGGTGGCTGCGATTCTGGGCTGGAAAAGGAGCAAATATTAGAGACCTATTCTGCACAGCTCCAAAAGTCCTGAAACTTCACGGATGATGTTTTCCAAATATATAAAAAATACTGAGCGCAAGAACCTCACCAGGGGGCCACACACTTCCCACGAGGGTGGGGGGCGCGCCCTACCCCCCAGGGCGCGCCCCCCTACCTCGTGGGCCCCCTTGTGGCCCTCCGGTGGGTATATTCTGCTATATGGAGTCTTTCGATGGGAAAAAATCATAAGCCATCTTCTCGGACGAAACTCCGCCACCACGAGGCGGAACCTTGGCGGAATCAATCTAGGGCTCTGGCGGAGCTGTTCTGCCGGGGAAACGTCCCTCCCGGAGGGGGAAATCATCACCATCGTCATCACCAACGCTCCTCTCATCGGGAGAGGGCAATCTCCATCAACATCTTCATCAGCACCATCTCATCTCAAAACCCTAGTTCATCTCTTGTATCCAATTCTTGTCTCCAAGTCCGGGATTGGTGCTAGTAGGTTGCTAGTAGTGTTAATTACTCCTTGTAGTTGATGCCAGTTGATTTAATTGGTGGAAGATCATATGTTCAGATCCTATATGCATATTAATACCCCTCTGATTATGAACATGTTTATGCTTTGTGAGTAGTTACTTTTGTTCTTGAGGACATGGGAGAAGTCTTGCTATTAGCAGTCATGTGAATTTGGTATTCGTTTGATATTTTCATGAGATGTATGTTGTCTCTCCTCTAGTGGTGTTATGTGAATGTCGACTACATGACACTTCACCATTATTTGGGCCTAGAGGAAGGCATTGGGAAGTAATAAGTAGATGATGGGTTGCTAGAGTGACAGAAGCTTAAACCCTAGTTTATGCGTTGCTTCGTAAGGGGCTGATTTGGATCCATATGTTTCATGCTATGGTTAGGTTTACCTTAATACTTTTGTTGTAGTTGCGGATGCTTGCAATAGAGGTTAATCATAAGTGGGATGTTTGTCCAATTAAGGACAGCACCCAAGCACCGGTCCACCCACATACCAAATTATCAAAGTACCGAACGCGAATCATATGAACGTGATGAAAACTAGCTTGCCGATATTCCCGTGTGTCCTCGGGAGCGCTTTACATCATATAAGAGTTTGTCCAGGCTTGTCCTTTGCTACAAAAGGATTGGGCCACCTTGCTGCACCTTATTTACTTTTGTTACTTGTTGCTCGTTACAAATTATCTTATCACAAAAACTATATGTTACCACTTATTTCAGTGCTTGCAGAGAATACCTTGCTGGAAACCACTTATCATTTCCTTTTGCTCCTCGTTGGGTTCGACACTCTTACTTATAGAAGGGACTACGATAGATCCCCTATACTTGTGGGCATCAAGACTCTTTTCTGGCGCCGTTGCCGGGGAGTGAAGCGCCTTTGGTAGGTGGAATTTGGTAAGGAAAAATTTATATAGTGCGCTGAAATTTACTGTCACTTGTTACCATGGAAGGTAATCCTCTGGGGGGCTTGTTCGGGGTATCTTTGCCCCGACCAGTAGAGCAAAGAGTTGCTCCTCAACCTACTGAACCTGTTGAAAATGAATATGAAAATGAAAATGCTTGCTTTGAAGTTCCTTCGGGTATGATTGAAAAACTGCTAGCTAATTCTTTTTTAGGAGATGGAACAAAACATCCTGATGAACATCTGATATATGTGGATCAAGTTTGTGGATTATTTCAGCTTGCAGGTGTACCCGGAGATGTTGTTAAAAATAAGGTCTTTCCCTTATCTTTGAGGGGAGATGCATCAACATGGTATAGGCTATGTGATGATATGAGGTCTAGGAATTACAAATGATTGAAATTGGAATTTCATCAGAAGTTTTATCCTAAGCATCTTGTTCATCGTGATCGCAATTATATATATAATTTTTGGCCTCGCAAAGGAGAAAGCATCGCTCAAGCTTGGGGAAGGCTTAAATCAATGTTATATGCATGCCCCAATCATGAGCTCTCAAGAGAAATGATTATTCAAAAAAATTATGCTCGGCTTTCTGGTAACAATCGCACCATGCTTGATACTTCTTGTGCTGGCTCTTTTATGATGAAGACTATTGAATTCAAATGGGATTTATTGGAAAGAATTAAACGCAACTCTGAAGATTGGGACCTCGACAATGGTAAGGAGTCAGGTATGTCACCTAGTTTTGATTGTGTTAAATCATTTATGGATACCGATATCTTTCATAAATTTAGCACTAAATATGGACTTGACTCTAAGATAGTAGCTTCTTTCTATGAATCTTTTGCTACTTATGTTGATCTCCCCAAGGAGAAGTGGTTTAAATATCATCCTCCCATAGAAGTAAAAGTAGCTGCACCTATTAAAGTTGAAGAAAAGACTATTACTTATAATGATCCTATTGTTCCTACTTCTTATGTTGAGAAACCACCTTTCCCTGTTAAGATAAAGGATCATGCTAAAGTTTCAACTATGGTTCATAAAAGCAATATTAAAACATATACACCCTCTGAGCAAGTTAAAGTTGAACCTAATATTGCTATTGTTAAAGATCTCTTATCTAATAATATTGATGGGCATGTTATTTATTTCTGTAATGAAACTGCTAGAATTGCTAAACCCCGTGATAAAGATAAACCTAGACCTATAGTAGGCATGCCTGTTATTTCTATTAAAATAGGAGATCATTGTTATCATGGCCTATGTGATATGGGTGCCAGTGCTAGTGCAATACCTTATTCCTTATACAAAGAAGTTATGCATGATATTGCACCTGCTGAGATGGAAGATATTGATGTCACAATTAAACTTGTCAATAGAGATACTATTTCACCAATGGGAATTGTTAGAGATGTTGAAGTCTTGTGTGGGAAAACTAAATATCATGCTGATTTTCTTGTTCTTGGTTCCCCACAAGATAACTTTTGTCCCATCATATTTGGTAGACCCTTCTTAAATACTGTTAACGCTACCATAGATTGCAAAAGAGATGTTGTTACTGGGTTTAGATGATATGACTCATGAATTTAATTTTTCTAAATTTAGTAGACAACACCGTGAAGAAGAATTACCTAGTAAGGATGAAATTATTGGTCTTGCTTCTATTGTCGTACCTCCTAGTGATCTATTAGAACAATATTTGCTAGACCATGAAAATGATATGTTTGTGAATGAAAGAAGGGAATTAGATGAAGTATTCTTTAAACAGAAACCTATTCTGAAAAATAATTTACCTGTTGAAATCCTAGGGGATCCTCCTCCACCCAAGGGTGATCCCGTGTTTGAGCTTAAACCTTGATACCCTTAAATATGCTTATCTTGATGAGAAAAAGATATATCATGTTATTATTAGTGCTTGCCTTTCAGAGCATGAAGAAGAGAGATTATTGAAAACTCTGAAGAAGCACCGTGCTGCTATTGGGTATACTCTTGATGATCTTAAGGGCATTAGTCCCACTCTATGTCAACATAAAATTAATTTGGAACAAGATGCCAAACCAGTTTGTGATCATCAACGCCGGCTGAATCCTAAAATGAAAGAAGTGGTAAGAAAGGAGATACTAAAGCTCCTTGAGGCAGGTATAATTTATCCCGTTACTGATAGTTAGTGGGTAAGCCCTGTCCATTGTGTCCCTAAGAAGGGAGGTATTACTGTTGTTCCTAATGATAAAGATGAATTGATTCCTCAAAGAATTATTACAGGTTATAGGATGGTAATTGATTTCCGCAAATTAAATAAGGCTACTAAAAAGGATCATTACCCCTTACCTTTTATCGATCAAATGCTAGAAAGATTATCTAAACATACACATTTTTGCTTTCTAGATGGTTATTCTGGTTTCTCTCAAATACCTGTGTCAGCCAAAGATCAATCAAAGACTACTTTTACATGCCCTTTTGGTACTTTTGCTTATAGACGTATGCCTTTTGGTTTATGTAATGCACCTGCTACCTTTCAAAGATGCATGATGGCTATATTCTATGACTTTTGTGAAAAGATTTGTGAGGTTTTCATGGACGACTTTTCCGTCTATGGGTCTTCTTTTGATGATTGCTTGAGCAACCTTGATCGAGTTTTGCAGAGATGTGAAGAAACTAATCTTGTCTTGAATTGCGAAAAGTGACACTTTATGGTTAATGAAGGTATTGTCTTGGGGCATAAAGTTTCTGAAAGAGGTATTGAAGTTGATAAAGCCAAGGTTGATGCTATTGAAAAGATGCCATGTCCCAAGGACATCAAAGGTATAAGAAGTTTCCTTGGTCATGCTGGATTTTATAGGAGGTTCATTAAGGACTTCTCAAAACTATCTCGACCTCTGACTAATTTATTACAAAAAGATATACCATTTGTCTTTGATGATGATTGTGTAGAAGCATTTGAAATACTTAAGAAAGCATTGATCTCTGCACCTATTGTTCAGCCACCTGATTGGAATTTACCCATTGAAATTATGTGTGATGCTAGTGATTATGCTGTAGGTGCTGTTCTAGGACAAAGAGTTGATAAGAAACTAAATGTTATTCAATATGCTAGTAAAACTCTAGACAATGCTCAAAGAAACTAGCCTACTACTGAAAAAGAATTCTTAGTAGTTGTATTTGCTTGTGATAAGTTTAGACCTTATATTGTTGATTCTAAAGTAACTATTCACACTGGTCATGCTGCTATTAAATATCTTATGGAAAAGAAAGATGCTAAACCTAGACTTACTAGATGGGTTCTCTTACTACAAGAATTTGATTTGCATATTGTTGATAGAAAAGGACCTGAGAACCCCGTTGCAGACAACTTGTCTAGGTTAGAAAATGTGCTTGATGACCCACTACCTATTGATGATAGTTTTCCTGATGAGCAATTAAATGTCATAAATGCTTCTCATACTGCTCCATGGTATGCTGA
Organism: Triticum dicoccoides; assembly: GCF_002162155.2. Classification (NCBI taxonomy): domain Eukaryota; kingdom Viridiplantae; phylum Streptophyta; class Magnoliopsida; order Poales; family Poaceae; genus Triticum; species Triticum dicoccoides. The sequence continues at coordinate 115,508,279 of NC_041380.1, forward strand.
TTATGCTAATTACATTGTTGCTAAGTTTACACCACCTAGTTTCACATACCAGCAAAAGAAAAAGTTCCTGTATGATTTGAGGCATTACTTTTGGGATGACCCACATCTTTATAAAGAAGGAGTAGATGGTGTTATTAGACGTTGTGTACCTGAGCATGAACAAAACAGATCCTACGCAAGTGTCACTTTGAAGCTTATGGAGGACACCATGCTGGAGATAGAACTGCACATAAGGTACTGCAATCTGGTTTTTATTGGCCTACTCTCTTCAAGGATGCCCATAAGTTTGTCTTATCTTGTGATGAATGTCAAAGAATTGGTAATATCACTAGACATCAAGAAATGCCCATGAATTATTCACTTGTTATTGAACCATTTGATGTTTGGGGCTTTGACTATATGGGACCTTTTCCTTCCTCTAATGGTTATACACATATTTTAGTTGTTGTTGATTATGTTACTAAGTGGGTAGAAGCTATTCCAACTAGTAGTGCTGATCATAACACTTCTATTAAAATGCTTAAAGAAGTTATTTTTCCAAGATTTGGAGTCCCTGATATTTAATGACTGATGGTGGTTCACATTTTATTCATGGTGCCTTCCATAAAATGCTTGCTAAATATGATGTTAATCATAGAATTGCATCTCCTTATCACCCTCAGTCTAGTGGTCAAGTAGAATTGAGTAATAGAGAGCTCAAATTAATTTTGCAAAAGACTGTTAATAGGTCTAGAAAGAATTGGTCCAAGAAACTTGATGATGCATTATGGGCCTATAGAACTGCTTATAAAAATCCTATGGGTATATCTCCGTATAAAATGGTCTATGGAAAAGCATGTCACTTACCTCTCGAACTAGAACACAAGGCTTATTGGGCTATTAAAGAACTTAATGATGATTTTAAACTTGCCGGTGAGAAGAGGTTATTTGATATTAGCTCACTTTATGAATGGAGAACCCAAGCCTACGAAAATGCCAAGTTGTTTAAAGAAAAAGTTAAAAGATGGCATGATAAAAGGATACAAAAGTGTGAGTTTAATGTAGGTGATTATGTATTGCTATACAACTCTCGTTTAAGATTTTTTGCAGGAAAGCTTCTCTCCAAATGGGAAGGTCCTTACGTTATTGAGGAGGTCTACCGTTCCGGTGCCATAAAAATCAACAACTTCGAAGGCACAAATCCGAAGGTGGTGAACGGTCAAAGAATCAAACATTATATCTCAGGTAATCCCATAAATGTTGAAACCAATGTTATCAGAACTGTAACCCTAGAGAAATACATAAGGGACACTTTCTGGAACGTTTCAGACTCTGAAAAGGAATAGGTATGTGGTACGGTAAGTAAACCGACTCCAAAACAGTTTTTAAGGTAATATTTCTCCGTTTTGAAATATTTAGAAAAATAGAAAAATAAGCAGCAGTCTGGGAAGTACACGAGGGCTCCACGAGGGTGGAGGGCGCGCCCTACCCTACTGGGCACGCCCCCCTACCTCGTGGGCACCTCGTGTGCTCTTCGGACTCTGTTTTCATACACGACACGTATTTTGGTCGGTAAAAATTCATTATATAATCTCCCGGAGGTTTTGAGTCCCGTATCACGCAAAAATCCCTTGTCTTTGTTTTGAGTTGTCTTGCTGCAAACAGAGCAACATGTCATCCCAGGATTTGGAAGGAGAAAGCTACATGGCTGATTACCTTGCAGATCCTAAGATCTATGGGGATGTGGAGCATTGCGGTTGGACACCGGAAGAAGAAGAGGACTATGAACCCAAGTGAAAGGAGGAGACGAGCTCAGATGAAGATGAAGTCCCACTACCTCAACCTGGGGACATGCATGTGAAGTTCAAAAAGTCAAGTCTCCCGGATAGAGTAAAGAAACCTAAGATCGAGTTTATCCCTTTTCGCCTCTTGCAGGAGAACAAACAGGAACTGTGCAAAAAGATACTGAGCTTGGAACAGGAGATCAAGGACCTAAGGGACCAAAATTCCGTCCTCAAATGCAAATTAAGGAAGAATCCTACGCCATCAAAAAAATCTCCACCGTCTCCACCAACAAAGAAGAATTGAGTATCTGGTATGGGCACTCCACTTGGCAACTGCCAAGCTTGGGGGAGTACCCCGGTATCGTATCACCACCACTTTATCTTTACCGTTTTTCTTAGTTTGATCCTTTTGGTAATATCTTGATCTAGTAGAATAAAAGTTCTTAGTATGATCTAGTTGTGAGTTTTGCTTTATTATCCTTCTATGTAATCAAGTCCGTGAGCTATATAATAAAGATTAGTGTTGAGTCAAGGGCTTGATTATTTTGCCATGATCCTAAAGGAATAAAAGAAAAGAGAAAGGAATAAAAAGAAACAAAGAGATCATATGAGTCTTATGGAGAGTAATGAGCTCACATAGAAAGAGTATGATGAATAAAAGTTATTGAGGGTTAACAAACACAGTTTTGGTCATCGTTGCAATTAATAGGAAGTAATAAAGAAAGAGAGGTCTTCACATATAAATATACTATCTTGGACATCTTTTATGATTGTGAGCACTCATTAAAATATGACATGCTAAAGAGTTGGCATTGGACAAGGAAGACAACGTAATGGGTTATGTTTTCTTACATCTGAGATAAATTATATTGTCTTGGATCTTCCAACATGATGATCTTCCCTTTCCTCCTCATGCTAGCCAAATTCATTGCACCAAGTAGATATACTACTTGTGCTTCCAAACACCCTTAAACCAGTCTTGCCATAAGAGTCCACCATATCTACCTATGGATTGAGTAAGATCCATCAAGTAAGTTGTCATCGGTGCAAGCAATAAAAATTGCTCTCTAAATATGTATGATTGATTGGTGTGGAGGAAATAAGCTTTATACGAGCGTGTGATATGGAAGTAATAAAAGCGACAGACTGCATAATAAAGGTCCATATCACAAGTGGCAATATAAAGTGATGTTCTTTCGCATTAAGATTTTGTGCATCCAACCCATAAAAGCGCATGACAACCTCTGCTTCCCTATGTGAAGGGCCTACCTTTTACTTTTATCTCCTACATTGCATAGAAGTCATGGTGATCATCACCCTTCCTTTTTACATTTTATCCTTTGGCAAGCACAATATGTTGGAAAGATCCTGGTATATATGGCTAATTGGATGCGAGTTTTCATGAACTTTTACTGTTGACATTACCCTTGAGGTAAAACGTTGGGAGGCAAAACTATAAGCCCATATCTTTCTCTGTGTCCGATTAAAACTCCATACCCATAAGTATTGCGTGAGTGTCAGCAATTTTGAAAGATTATATGATAGTTGATTATGTGGACTTGCTGAAAAGCTCTTATACATTGACTCTTTCCTATGTTATGATAAATTGCAATTGCTTCAATGACCGAGATTGTAGTTTGTTAGTTTTCAATGAAGTTTACGATTCATACTTGATATTGTGATTGAATTATTACTCTAGCATCAGATATTATATGACAAAGAATTATGTAAGTTGATGTTCTAAGAATGATCATGATGCCCTCATGTCCGTATTTTATTTTTATCAACACCTCTATCTCTAAACATGTGGACATATTTTTCGATTTCGGCTTTTCGCTAGAGGACAAGCGAGGTCTAAGCTTGGGGGAGTTGATACGTCCATTTTGCATCATGCTTTTATATCAATATTTATTGCATTATGGGATGTTATTACACATTATGTCACAATACTTATGTCTATTCTCTCTTATTTTACAAGGTTTACATAAAGAGGGGGAATGCCGGCAGCTGGGATTCTGGGATGGAAAAGGAGCAAATATTAGAGACCTATTCTGCACAGATCCAAAAGTCCTGAAACTTCGCGGATGATGTTTTCCAAATATATAAAAAATACTGAGCGCAAGAACCTCACCAGGGGGGCCACACCCTTCCCACGAGGGTGGGGGCGCGCCCTACCCCCTAGGGCGCGCCTGTAACACCCTCGATGTGTCTATATCTCCCACGTGTCAACGCACGACTTAGAGGCATAACCGCATTGAAAGCAATGTCGCAAGTGAGGTAATCTTCACAACAACCCATGTAATACAATAAGGGAAAAGGATACATAGTTGGCTTACACTCGCCACGTCACACAGTGCATAAATAACATTACATTCATCCAGTTACACTCAAGGTCCCACTACGGAACCAAAATAAAGATAAACCCCAAATGCAACATAGTCCCCGATCGCCCCAACTGGGCACCACTACTGATCATCTGGGAAAGACACGTAGTATCGTCCTGAGTCCTCATCGAACTCCCGCTTGAGCTCAGTTGAATCTCCTGGAATGGTATCATCGGTCCCTGCATCTGGTTTTGGAAGTAATATGTGATTCACCAGGACTCAGCAATCTCACACCCTCGCGATCAAGACTATTTAAGCTTATAGGTAGGGTAAAAGGTATGATGTGGAGCTGCAGCAAGCGACTAGCATATATGGTGGCTAACATACGCAAATGAGAGCGAGAAGAGAAGGCAAAGGCACGGTCGAGAAACTATGATCAAGAAGTGATCCTAGAACAACCTACGTTCAAACATAACTCGAGACCGTGTTCTCTTCCCGGAGTCCACCGAAAAGAGACCATCACGGCCACACACTCAGTTGACTCATTTTAATTAAGTTAAGTTCAAGTCTTCTACAACCGGACATTAACAAATTCCCATCTGCCCATAACCGCGGGCACGGCTTTCGAAAGTTCAAATCCCTGCAGGGGAGTCCCAACTTAGCTCATCACAAGCTCTCACAGTCAACGAACGATATTCCTTCTCCCAAGACAATCCAATCAGACTCGGCATCCCGGTTACAAGACATCTCGACAATGGTAAAACAAGTCCAGCAACACCGCCCGAATGTGCCGAGAAATCCCGATAGGAGCTGCACATATCTCGTTCTCAGGGCACACTCGGATAGGTCAAGCTACGAGTAAAACCAACCCTCAAGTTGCCCCGAGGTGGCCCCGCAGGCTGCCCATTTCGGACCAACACTCAAAGGAGCACTGGCCCAGGGGGGTTTAAATAAAGATGACCCTTGGGCTTCGGAAACCCAAGGGAAAAAGAGGCTAGGTGGCAAATGGTAAAACCAATGTTGGGCATTGCTGGAGGAGTTTTATTCAAGGCGAACTGTCAAGGGGTTCCCATTATAACCCAACCGTGTAAGGAACGCAAAATCCAGGAACATAACACCGGTATGACGAAAACTAGGGCGGCAAGAGTGGAACAAAACACTAGGCATAAGGCCGAGCCTTCCACCCTTTACCAACTATATAGGTGCATTAAAATAGACAAGATATATTAATGATATCCCAACAATAAACATGTCTCAACAAGGAACAAACTCCAATCTTCACCTGCAACTAGCAATGCTATAAGAGGGGCTGAGCAAAGCGGTAACATAGCCAAACAACGGTTTGCTAGGCCAAGGTGGGTTAGAGGTTTGACATGGCAATTTGGGAGGCATGATAATCAAGTGGTAGGTATCGTAGCATAGGCATAGCAAAAGAGCGAGCATCTAGCAAGCAAAGATAGAAGTGATTTCGAGGGTATGGTCATCTTGCCTGCAAAGTTCTCTGAGTTGACTTGATCCTCGTAAGTGTAATCAACGGGCTCCTCGATCACGTACTCGTCTCCCGGCTCTACCCAAGCAAGAACAACAAGCAAAGGAAGACACAATCAACCACGTGCAATGCACAAACAACATGATGCAATACATGTCATGAGATGCGGGATGCGGTATGCGGTATGCGGTGCATATGCATGATTTGGAAAGGAATTATTGAACCTGGCCTCAACTTGGAAAACCAAGAGTGCCACTGGAAAGATGAGTTGATTTCGGTCAAAATTGATATAAATATCACCGAAATCGGATGCACGGATTGGAAATGGCAAGCAAAACAAATATGGCACCGGTCTGCGATTAACAGCACGAGACCATCTAAATGCATCAAGAACAATATGCTACAGCACTCTAACATAGCAACAAAATACATGGCAGGGATCCACTCAAGATGCTTGACAAAAGATGAACACTGAGCTACGGCTAATTCACTCATTAGCAGGTTCAAACAAGCATGGCAAAAGTGCAAGATATCAAGTTTTAGACTTGGTGAAATTAACAGCATGTCAGGAATTTAACATCAGGAAGCAATCTTTAGAGCACGAAAACTACATGCTACAGGAACATATCATGGCAAAGCAAGGCATTTCATGAAGCTAATCCAAGCATACAACAAAAGTCCCTTACTGGCCATAAGCCAAAAGGGATCAGAAAATACAATTACAACCACATGAACATAGCAATTATCGTTAACAGATTCAGACTTAGTGAAAAACTGGAACATGGCAAAACAGATATCAAGTAGGCATGTTTACGAGCTCAATGCACTCACCACAAGGCATTGCATGACAAAGTAAGCATACACCCAGCAAGTAGGCATGGCATAGAAGCTAGACATGGCAAGAACAACAACATAGCATGCACGGATCAACAACGACAAGCTCGGCAAAATTGCTAAAAATGTTAACAATCTGCCAGGAACATTTTATAGCAAAAGTAGAGCTCGATTGACTCAAGCTAGGGTGCTCCATAAATGCAAACAAAGACATGGATGGAGAGAGCACCACAATATCTACAAAACATCCTTACTGATCATGCTCAAAAGAGACACGGATCACTAGGAATCAACATGAACATATGGCATAAAAATAAGGACAAGGCAGAGACTTAGAATATTTCTAAGTCCCTGAAATCAGCAACATTAAGTAAGCTACTTTGCATGCTTGTGCTAGTCACCACAGAGATCACAAAAATACATGGCATACACCCCTGTAAAGATGGCATGGCATACTTCAAAACACATGTAGAGCTCAAGATCATAGCATGCACACATTAATCATGGCAAAAATGACAAAAGTGCAAATGCTGATAACAGATCTGAAACTAACATCACATAGCCCTCTTCCAACAACATTTCGGGCATCAAGATGAGCTCAAATGAAAATGATGCAATGAGATGAAATGAGTACTCATCGAGACGAACATTTCGATATGCTACATGCACGAATCGGAGCCACGGTGATGAAGTTATGATGCGTCAAAGTATGCAAAATAATTAGGGTTTCGGGCGAAAAAGTCAACCAAGGGGATGGATCTGGATCTGGATCTCGCCGGCACTGTAGCTGCTCGCGACTCCCGAGGTTTGTCGGCCGGAGATGGAGCAGGGACTTGCCGGAGTCGTCGGGGTTCGGCTGGAGATGGAGCAGGGACTTGCCGGGGCGGCGGCCGGAGTTGGCAACGGTCTGCGAGGTGGCGAGGACGGGGCGGCGAGGTGCGGTAGCCGGGGCGGGGCGGCGCCGGTCGCCGGCGCAACAAGGATAGTGGTCGCCGGCATACGGTGGCGCGGGGGCCGGCGAGAGGAGAGGCGGCGCTCGGGCGTGAGGAGGAAGACGCAGGCACGGGCGCGGGCGGCGCTGCACTTCGGACCGGGGAGGGCCCCGTGCGAGCTGCGGCGGGCCGCAGGGATGAGGCGGCGATGTGGGGCTCTGGGTGCCACGTGTCGCGCTCTCACTGGCTCGGGGCGGTGTCCGGCGCGGAGGCGGACATGTCCGGCGGCACGAGCGGATTATTAGGGTTAGGGTGGTTTTGGACCCGGAATTTCGTGGAGGGATCTATTTATAGAGGTAGAGGGAGCTAGGAAGCTCCAAATGAGGTGCGGTTTTTGCCCACACAATCATGATCGAACGACCTAGGTGATGGAGGAGGTTTAGGTGGGTTTTGGGCCACTTTGGAGGGATGTTTGTCTGCAACACACACGAGGCCTTTTTGTTACCTCGGTTAACCATTGGAGTATCAAACGAAGTCCAAATGGCACAAAACTTGACAGGCGGTATACCGGTAGTAAACCAAGGCCGCATGACAAGTCTTGGTCCAATCCGAAAACGTTTAACACCCGCACATGAAAAGAGGTAGAAAGGGACACCGGAGGACATAGGAGCGCCGGAATGCAAAACGGACAACGGGGAAAATGCTCGGATGCATGAGACGAACACGTATGCAAATGCAATGCACATGATGACATGATATGAGATGCATGACAACGACAAAACAACACAAAGGCAAAAACCCGACAATGATGAAATATCATAACTTAGTGCCGAAAATGGCAAGAGTTGGAATACAGATAAGGCAAGTTACATCCGGGGTATTACAGCGCCCCCCTACCTCGTGGGCCCCCTGGTGGCCCTCTGGTGGCCATCTTCTGCTATATGGAGTCTTTCGATGGGAAAAAATCATAAGCCATCTTCTCGGACGAAACTCCGCCGCCACGAGGCGGAACCTTGGCGGAATCAATCTAGGGCTCTGGCGGAGGTGTTCTGCCGGGGAAACTTCCCTCTCGGAGGGGGAAATCATCGCCATCGTCATCACCAATGCTCCTCTCATCGGTAAAGGGCAATCTCCATCAACATCTTCATCAGCACCATCTCATCTCAAAACCCTAGTTCATCTCTTGTATCCAATTCTTGTCTCCAAGTCCGGGATTGGTGCTAGTAGGTTGCTAGTAGTGTTAATTACTCCTTGTAGTTGATGCTAGTTGGTTTAATTGGTGGAAGATCATATGTTCAGATCCTATATGCATATTAATATCCCTCTGATTATGAACATGTTTATGCTTTGTGAGTAGTTACTTTTGTTCCTGAGGACATGGGAGAAGTCTTGCTATTAGTAGTCATGTGAATTTGGTATTCGCTCGATATTTTGATGAGGTGTATGTTGTCTCTCCTCTAGTGGTGTTATGTGAACATCGACTACATGACACTTCACCATTATTTGGGCCTAGAGGAAGGCATTGGGAACTAATAAGTAGATGATGGGTTGCTAGAGTGACAGAAGCTTAAACCCTAGTTTATGCGTTGCTTCATAAGGGGCTGATTTGGATCCATATGTTTCATGCTATGGTTAGGTTTACCTTAATACTTTTGTTGTATTTGCGGATGCTTGCAATAGAGGTTAATCATAAGTGGGATGTTTGTCCAAGTAAGGACAGCACCCAAGCACCGGTCCACCCACATACCAAATTATCAAAGTACCGAACGCAAATCATATGAACATGATGAAAACTAGCTTGACGATATTCCCATGTGTCCTCAGGAGCGCTTTACATCATATAAGAGTTTGTCCAGGCCTGTCCTTTGCTACAAAAGAATTGGGCCACCTTGCTGCACCTTATTTACTTTTGTTACTTGTTGCTCGTTACAAATTATCTTATCGCAAAAACTATCTATTACCACTTATTTTAGTACTTGCAGAGAATACCTTGCTAGAAACCGCTTATCATTTCCTTCTGCTCGTCGTTGGGTTCGACACTCTTACTTATCGAAAGGACTACGATAGATCCCCTATACTTGTGGGTCATCAATTGCCACGAGTCAACCGAGGCCGCAGGAGGTTGGGGCCTGCAGCACTCCGCACTAGCCCTGTGGCTTCGCCTCAAAGCCAAGTTCGAGCGCGCCTTGGGCCCGGGGGCCACTGTTGGCATCCTGGGAACGAGGGTGCCCAGACTTTCCTGCTTGCGGCCCACGGCATGGCTCCATCAACGGCCCGGTATGGCCCTGCTTCTGCAATAACAACCCAAGACCCTCGTGAGGGGCCAAGCCTCGCAAGGCAGACGACTACAAGACCTCCCTGAGGGGCGGCCTCACCAGGCTGGCCCCCGGGGGAGCGGAGATATCAATGCAAGGTACACCTCGCGAGGTTCACATGAAGTGAGCCATGATGACCAAGGCCAGGCGGGCGCCAGCGGGTGTAGTGTACCAGTTTCCCCTTTGGTGCCAAGGAGGCAAGCGCAGGCGCGGTGTCCCGAGGAATCAAGCAAAGGTTTCCATATCGGTGCAACAAGTCCAAGACCGCCAGGACGATAGGACAGAGGTCATCGTGGAGCCCACCGCAGCATCACCACCAGAGACTTTTGCAGTCGAAGACTACTTTTGGCAGGATAGCTTCTACTAGTTGTCTCCCTTCAAATTTGGCAGTTGTGGGATCCCTTCCCGCCTACATTTGGCAAGAGGACCAAGGTCACAATAAATAGGACTGTCGGTGTCAAAACCGGCGGATCTCGGGTAGGGGGTCCCGAACTGTGCGTCAAGGCCGGATGGTAACAGGAGACAAGGGACACGATGTTTTTACCCAGGTTCGGGCCCTCTCGATGGAGGTAATACCCTACTCCTGCTTGATTAATATTGATGATATGGGTAGTACAAGAGTAGATCTACCACGAGATCAAGGAGGCTAAACCCTAGAAGCTAGCCTATGGTATGATTGTTGTATATGGAGTTGATGTCCTACGGACTACAACCCTCCGGTTTATATAGACACCGGATAGGGTTAGGGTTACACAGAGTCGGTTACAATGGTAGGAGATCTTGAATATCCGCACCGCCAAGCTTGCCTTCCACGCCAAGGAAAGTCCCATCCAGACACGGGACGAAGTCTTCAATATCGTATCTTCATAGTCCTGGAGTCCGGCTGAAGGTATAGTCCGGCTACCCGAACACCCCCTAATCCAGGACTCCCTCAGTAGCCCCTGAACCAGGCTTCAATGACGACGAGTCCGGCGTGCAGATTGTCTTCGGCATTGCAAGGCGGGTTCCTCCTCCAAGTCCTTCATAGAAGATTGTAAACACCAAGAGTAGTGTCCAGCTCTGCAAAATAAGTTTCCACATATTGACATAGAGAGAATAATATTAACACAAATCAAATCTGCTGACGTATTCCGCAGTGCGTCATCACACTACGGCCAAGTCCTTTACTCGAATCGTTTTTACTTTTCCACCTCAGCACGTTTTGCGAGGCGGTTTCCTTGGCACGTCTTGTCAAAGTAGAGATCGTGTACCCCTTTTACGGGATTCTCATCAACACAGACGTGGGTAACCCAACCGTGCCCGTTAGCACGTTTCCTCGATTAAAGACGAGTCCCGAACGGTTACGGGGGAGGGCTCTTGGTATTCAACCTCTTATAAAGAGACCAAGGCCTTACTCCTTTTTTCAATCTCAAGCGAGTTCGCCCGTCGCCTCGAGTTCCAACACCCTAGGCTCCAGATTCCAGGCGCTTCGGACCTTCGACGATGTCCGGTTCTGACCTTCAAGGCCGATGGACGCCCTCCTCTGTCACGGAGGAGGACATACTAAAGTTGAGGGAGGCTAAGTTCCTGACCGGAGAAATTTCGCATAGGTTGCCTGCTCAAGGGCAGGTCATTCCTACTCCCCAGCCCGGTGAGAGCGTGGTGTTCATGTCTCACTTCCTTCAGGGGTTGGGCTTCCCAACGGATCCCTTTGTGAGGGGACTGCTATTTTATTACGGGTTGGAATTCCATGACTTAGCTCCGGAGTCCATCCTCCATATCTCCTCGTTTATTGTCGTGTGTGAAGCGTTCCTCCGTGTTACCCCTCACTTCGGATTATGGCTCAAGACCTTCAAAGTGGAGCCGAAGATGATCAAGGGACGGTACGCAGAGTGCGGAGGCGCTGTTATAAGCAAAAATGCTGATGCTCCATGACCCGAGGGCTCTTTTCAAGAGGAGCTAGGCTTGTGGCAACGAGAGTGGTTTTATATCACCGCTCCCCGGAGCACCAAGTGGGTGGCGCCTCCTGCCTTTCGCTCGGGTCCCCCACCATGGCTAGCGTCATGGGTCAACAGAGGGTTAGATTGAGGTTTACCCAAAGACGTGCCCTTGTTAAAGGGCCGCATTAAGGATCTCTTGGAAGGAGACCTCAGCCTGGTCAAGGTGACGCAGGTCATGCTGATTCGCCGAATATTGCCCGGCAAACGTCGCTCCCTTCGCCTGTGGGAGTTTAATCCAGAGGGACCATGAGCTCTCCATAATTTCATGGGCGCAACGCCCGTGGAGATGTATAAATTGTTCTTCGGATCACAAGAGATGTGTCCGGATTTAACCGAGGACGCAGGCCTAAGCTGCAATCGCCCGGATACTCAAGTAAGCAACCTTGTGCCCGGACCTTCTATCCGTATAATTGTCATAAACTTGCCCCTAAAAGAGCCGTTCTTTTAAACAGGAGTGGATAGCGAAGGCAAAGCTGATCAGGTGTCCGGCTCCCCTTCCCGAAACCAGGCCGGATCCCGTGCTGGTCAGGATGCTGGAGATAATGCCTTTGGAGGGAAGCAAGGGGGAGGACAAGGAAACTATGGCCTCCTCGAAGGAGGCTGCTCCGAAGGGAGGAACCGACAATTCCTCTCCTAAGGGGAAGAAGAGAGCCGCCTCTGACGACCCGGAAACCATGGCCTCGAAGCGAGGGAAAAAATCCTCGTCAGAGGGTCCGACGCCGGGGAGTTCCTCGGCCGGACTACGCCCTCAAGGGGATCAGCCCTCTAGCGAGCCGTAAGTAGAGAAAGATTTTCCTTTTGAGGGATGAGGGAAATCCTTGATTTATATCTGAGAAGATTAACCGAATTTTTACCTTGTAGCTCGGACCTCAGCCCTTCTCAGCAGAGCTCATCTTCGGGGGATCTCCTTCCGGAGATGATAGAGAGCGGGACGCCTCCCCCTGCCGTGCCGTCTAGCGAGGCGGGCGACCCTGAGGTGTCGTCGCAGAGGGTTTCTCCGAATCCGGCAGGGGCGGAAGATAGCTATGTGGCCCCCCGAGGTTCTCCGCGTCCGGCCTTTGAAAGAGGTCGTGGGACAAGTCCGGCACCGTCTGGTGCTCGGCCGGAGGAGCTAAAGATTCTGCTGGGGCGAGCTTCTATCTCGGAGGAGCACCGTGCATTGATGGGCACGGTGATTGAAAGGATCTCATCCGCAAAGAGCGGATTGCATGGGGCCGTCAAAAGTTTACTGACGGGTTTTGAGGTACATTAGATAATGTACACTTTTGTCAGTTGCGCATGAATAAGATGCGCCCTGTGTAGATAGTAGCCCCTGAGACTCTGTGCGTCATCAAGAAATGATGGCACGCGGAGGATCATAATCCCAGGTCTAAGATGTCGCCTTTGAATGTAGGTGGCAGGGTGTCCGGAATTGAGTCGAACTGATGATTTTGCCGAACTAAAGCGGCAACTGGACGTGGCAGATGCCGACATCGCGCTTGTCAACAAGCGGCTTGATGAGGCTCAAGGTATGTAATTCCTCGGGCGGCATCAGGTAAGACGAGTTTTATGCCAGTGTCTTACGATGTGTGTGCTTGACGCAGATGGTGCGGCCGCCGTGGAGAGTCTTAGGGCGGAACTTGCCCGAGCTAAAGAACAAGCCAGAGAAAGTGATGCGGCTGCCAAGAAAGCCCTTGAAGAGCTGAGAGCCGAACATGCTTCTCATTGCCGAAGCAAGGAAGAGATGGCCGAGATGGCCGAAAAGTTAAAGAGTGCTGCAGACCGTTGCAGACTTCTTGAGAAAGAAGACTAGGCGAAACAGACGGACTTAGAGAAGGCCGTTGCCAATGCCAAGGACGCGCACTCTACGATGAGAGCTGCGAAGGAGGAGCTGCGTCAGGTCGAACATATTGCGGCTGGAAAGCCCTTTATGCTGCGAAGGAAATTTTGCGATCCGAAGTTTGCTCCGTTGGACCGGATGTGGAGTGTGGAGGATACCTATCTGGATTTGGCAGCGAGTGCTGCTGATGTGACCGAACACTTTCGAGATCAGAAAGATCGCGAAGTGGAAAAGCTTTTCTGGTCGCAGTTTCACAATCCAGAGCGTCCACTAGCAGTGGACGATCGTTTGGCTCAATGGGCTGAACTGAATAGGTTGTCCGGACTCGCCATGAAGTACGTCATGGGTCATCTGTGGCCGGGGAGATCGGAGACAAAGAGTTATTTCAGCTTGGTGCAGCAATTCCTTGACGCGGTGCCGCGTATTAATGCAATGAAGAGGTCAGCATGCATAGAGGGCGCAAGGATGGCTCTTGCCCGTGTCATGACATACTAGGCAGAGATGGAGACCACTGTTGTTGCGTCCCGAGATTCGGACAAAAGCCGAGTACTCTCCGAGCACTATTTTCAGGAAGTCCTTGAAGGCGCTCGTGTAATAGAGACGCAGTGCTCGAAAGATGCTATGTTATGATAGCATATGTAATTATAAAGTAATATTTTGATAAACTGTATTGGCCTTTTTATACTTGTGCCTTCAAGTATTGGGAACACCTCCTGTGCGGCCGTTTTAAGATATATATATACAAAATCTGAAAGATGGCAGTCGTTGGCTTCAGCCCCCACGCACATAGTGCGGGGGTGCTCGCAGAAGACGCATTTTCACACTTAACCCAACGTCTTGGTCCTACAAAGGAGGTGATAGTGCAGCGGGTCAGGCAACCGGACTATAATGCTTTAACACTTTCACTTAGCCATAGGAGCTTGACAGTGAGACTATTTAGGTAGCCCCTTGGTGGCGACTGCGCTCGCCCGAGTTCGGGGCGCGTATGTGCCTGACCGGGAAGCGGCCCTTCGTTAAAGCGGAGGAATCCGATAGATTCCGATAGGTCATCGAGTGGCTGACCAGTCTCACGCTACATCATGACAGTCAGTTTTCGGCTTTCTCTACTGAGGTGCTCGCCCGGCCGAACCGAGGCACAATCGCAGTAGTTCTCCTGGTGCTACCTTAGCCGATAGAGCGGAATGTAAGGTAGCCGAACTCAGGAGCCGGGCAACCCAACATTTGACCAAAGACATGATTCGAAGCTGATGCATATAATGCCAAAACTCGCGACGCCGAACACTCCCTAAGGTGTTCGGTCTTTATGAGTGCGAGCGAAACAACACTCTTTATTAAAAAAAGCCCCTAATGTCCAGGTACATGCAAAAATTCTGACGTGGCCACATGCCAAGACGCCAGCCTCCTCCTTTGGTTATATCAGAAAAAACCAGGGGATGTGTAGCAACAAGAGACAGTAAAAAAGGTTTACGCAGGGTCTTAATCTAAAAAGAATCCTTTAGGACGGGTCCCTACTGCACGTCTGCGCCTGTGTCTCCGTTGTGTCGTATCCTAGACGGGCGCCGCACGACGTTCATCTGTAAAAGAGAGGAACTGAGTTGAAAACGGGTCGTGCCGAACAAAAGTTTAAAATAAACAAAGTATAAAATATATAAAATTGAGCTTTATTGTCTCTTATTGTATATCCATGGAGCCCCTAGTGGGGGTATATGGCCACTAAGCCTGCATCAATGACGATTTTGACCCGAACTCGTCTATCCGCATTCGTGGTCTTTAATGACCTATTTCGAAGTTTTTTGGCCGGTGAGGCCATTTTACTGTGGGGCTGTCAAAGCGGCCGCACAGTCCTCCGCTTGGGGAGGCGCACTTAGTGCTTCCCCTTCAAAGAGATGATGCCTCGTGGACTGGGCATCTTAAGCGTGAGAGATGCATAATGCGGTATTGCGTTAAAGCGGGCGAAAGCTTCGCGTCCCAGTAGTGCTTGATAGCGACTTGAGAATGGGACGATATGGAAGGTCAGCTTTTCGCGGAGGAAGTTATCGACAGAGCCGAATATAACTTAGAGCCGAAGAAAACCCATACAATGGGTGTCCGGACCAGGTGTTACCCCTTGAAAGGAGGTTTGGCTGCGGCGGATTCTTGCTGGGTTTATCCCCATGTGATGAATTGTATCCTGATATATCAGGTTTAGTCCACTGCCGCCATCCATAAGGACATTTGAAAACCGGAGTCCACCAATTATTGGATCGAGTATCAAGGCAGTCCAGCCTGCATTCTTGATATTTCTAGAATAATCTAGCTGATCGAAGATGATTGGTTTTGACAACCAGTGGCGGGACCCTTTGGGGATAGGTGGTGTGGTGCGTACCTTTATGGGCGCCGCACGTTTTGTTATGTGAAGTAAGTTCACTATTTTTACTTCTTGTGGGAAGCTCTTTTGTTTCCTGGTGCTCTGCTTTTGGGGTTCGTCCTCGTCTTCGCTTGGTGTGTCGAGCCCCTTGTGTTCGGCATTGAGTCTGCCAGATTGTTTGAAAACCCAACAATCTCTGTGGGTATGGTTAGCAGGTTTCCCGGGAGTACTATGTATCTGACATATCTTGTCCAGGATTTTATTTAAGTTGGATGGATCGTCCCTGTTATCCTGGAGGGGTGGTTTTGTCTGATTTTGTCGTGAACCTTTGAATCCGGCATTGACTGCCGTGCTCTTCGGACTTTTTTCCTTAGTCCGGCGACGGTCCTTGTTGCGTCGCGGTTTTCCGTTTCCATCCCCGGTTTCGGATGTACTTAGGTCGCTGGGGCTGCACCTTGCCAACCAGCTGTCCTCTCCTGCACAAAAGCGAGTCATGAGGCTTGTTAGTGCGGCCATTGTTCTTGGCTTTTCTTGGCCGAGGTGTCTGGCGAGCCATTCGTCTTGGACGTTATGCCTGAAAGCTGCTAAGGCTTCGGCGTCCGAACAGTCGACTATCTGATTCTTTTTAGTGAGGAATCTATTCCAGAACTATCGAGATGATTCTCTGGGCTGTTGAGTTATGTGACTAAGATCGTCTGCATCCGGAGGGCGGACATAGGTCCCTTGAAAATTTGCTCAGAAAGCATCCTCGAGCTCTCCCAACTTCCAATTGTGTTTTCAGGAAGGCTTTTAAGCCAATGTCGGGCTGGCCCTTTAAGCTTAAGGGGTAAATATTTTATGGCGTGGAGATCATCTCCTCTAGCCATGTGTATGTGGAGGATATAATCCTCGATCCAGACTCCAGGGTCTGTTGTTCCATCATATGCCTCTATGTTTACGAGTTTGAATCCCTCTGGAAATTCATAGTCCAGGACCTCATCGGTGAAACATAGGGGGTATGCGGCGCCCCTATATTTGGGTGTGCCGGATTCTGATGATGGCTTTATTGCATTGCTTACGAGAGCTTGCTTTCTTGGCCCATAAATGGACCTAACTGGGCCATGATGCGAATCCTTAGGTGGGTCGCATGCCGATTTAAGTGCGGCGCTGCTTGCCGCTTTGTGGGGTCGTCTATCCGACCGTGTGGCTTTCTTATTTTTGAATGCGAGGGCTCTAGGGCCTCTTCGTCGAATTCAGGCAGTAGCTTTCTTTTCGGATAGCTTTTAGTGCGGCGACCGTCGCCGTATTTATCTGTGGTATTGATTACTTTGCTCCATCTAATCCGGAGTGCATCTTCCGCTGTTTTTAGCTTCCGCTTCTGCTTTTTCAGGCTGCGTGCAGTTGCAACGAGCCTCTCATGGAGATTCTTTTGCTCCATGGGTTTATCCGGCGTGAGGTCGTCCGGAATGCCGTTTTCGCCGGAGGAGGGATGTTCGGTTTCTCTATCCGTGTTGCCCTGTTCGGACGGTTGCCCTAAGGCCTGCTCGTCGTCTACCGGCTTGTCCTGCTCTATGGCTGGGTTTTTATCGAGGCGGGGCTTGGGTCGGCGTTTACGCCGACGCTTTGATTGCTTTTTCGGGGGGTCGATCTCCCATTCCATCCCCTTTTTCCTCGTTGTCGCTTCCTTTAGGGGTATCCACCATGTACACATCGTGAGATGAGGTGGTTGTCCAATGCCCTATGGGCGTTGGTTCATCGGTATCTCCTGCATCGTCATCCATGCTGTCAATGTCTCCGGAGTCGAAGTTGAGCACGTCGTTTAAATTGTCGACAGTGGCTACCAAGTGGGTGGTGGGTGGGCTTTGAATTTCTTCATCGTCCGTATCCCATCCTCGCTGACTGCAGTTCGGCCAGGGCTCTCCTGATAAAGAGAGAGAGTTGAGAGAATTCAGGATATCGCCAAAAGGCGAGTGCTGAAATATGTCCGCGGCGGTGAACTCCATTATTGGCGCCCAATCGGATTCGATCGGCAGGGGCGCGGGGGGTTCGGAGTCCGGAGAGGAGTCCGGATCCTCGGAGTCGTGAGTCACGCGGAGTGTGGGGCCAGCGTTCGGCTCGATCGCCTTTGAGATCGCAGCCCCTGAGGTGACGTGCAACCGCTCATCCTTGCTTGACACAACTGGCTCCGAATTAAGGGTCGGAGCTGGTGCGTTTGCGGCCTCCGGGATACTGTTCGGTGACAGAGCTAGATCATGCCCCGCGAGACAGTGCGGCGCGCTTGGTTGTGGCTCGAATCCGTCGAAGATCAAATCTCCGCGGATGTCTGCCATGTAATTTAGGCTTCCAAACCTGACTTGATGGCCAGGGGCGTAGCTTTCGATCTGCTCCAGGTGGCCAAGCGAATTGGCCCGCAGTGCGAAGCCGCCGAAGATGAAGATTTGTCCGGGGAGAAAAGTCTCACCCTGGACCGCATCGTTGTTGATGATCAAAGGAGCCATCGGGCCTAAAGGCGACGACACAGAGGAACTCTCAATGAAAGCACCAATGTCGGTGTCAAAACCGGCGGATCTCGGGTAGGGGGTCCCGAACTGTGCGTCAAGGTCGGATGGTAACAGGAGACAAGGGACATGATGTTTTTACCCAGGTTCGGGCCCTCTCGATGGAGGTAATACCCTACTCCTGCTTGATTAATATTGATGATATGGGTAGTACAAGAGTAGATCTACCACGAGATCAAGGAGGCTAAACCCTAGAAGCTAGCCTATGGTATGATTGTTGTATATGGAGTTGATGTCCTACGGACTACAACCCTCCGGTTTATATAGACACCAGATAGGGTTAGGGTTACACAGAGTCGGTTACAATGGTAGGAGATCTTGAATATCCGCATCGCCAAGCTTGCCTTCCATGCCAAGGAAAGTCCCATCCGGACACGGGACGAAGTCTTCAATCTCGTATCTTCATAGTCCTGGAGTCCGGCTGAAGGTATAGTCCGGCTACCCGAACACCCCCTAATCCAGGACTCCCTCAAGGACCTAGCCACCACCATAGGGAGGATCGGATCCATTCCACCCTGACCACTTCACTAGCTCATAGATCTCAAGAACACCTCACCTCCTAAGGATGTTCGTTGACCGTACTAGTTCATGCTCAGCCCCTCGAGGCAATCCACCACAACACTGGAGTAGGTATTACACCGCAGGGTGGCCCGAACCAGGATAAACTGTTGTGTTCCTTGTCCCTTGGGTTCGTCGAGCTAGGCTATGGGATCACTGAGCATGCATACAGGGAAGAGGGAGTTCTTCGCACGCACCCCAGTGTTCTAACCTCTCAAGGGTCTGCGGAACCCCGAATCCGACATTTATCGGTCAAACCGCAATGACAACATACGTCATTCCCTTTGTCATCGGTATGTTACTTGACCGAGATTCGATCGTCGTTATCCTCATACCTAGTCCAATCTTGTTACCGGCAAGTCTCTTTACTTATTTCGTAATGCATCATCCCGCAACTAACTCATTAGTCACATTGCTTGCAAGGCTTATCATGATGTGCATTACCGAGAGGGCCTAGAGATACCTCTCTGATACTCGGAGTGACAAATCCTAATATCGATCTATGCCAACCCAACAAACACCTTTGGAGATACCTGTAGAGCATCTTTATAATCACCCAGTTACGTTGTGACATTTGATAGCACACAAGGTATTCCTCCGGTATCCGGGAGTTGCATAATCTCATAGTCAAAGGAATATGTATAAGTCATGAAGAAAGCAATATCAATAAAACTTAATGATCATTATGCTAAGCTAACGGATGGGTCTTGTCCATCACATCATTATCCTAATGATGTGATCCCGTTAATCAAATGACAACACATGTCTATGGTTAGGAAACTTAACCATCTTTGATCAACGAGCTAGTCTAGTATAGGCTTACTAGGGGCACGGTGTTTTGTCTATGTATCCACACATGTATCAAGTTTCCGGTTAATACAATTCTAGCATGAATAATAAACATTTATCATGATATAAGGAAATATAAAATAACAACTTTATTATTGCCTCTAGGGCATATTTCCTTCAATGTGTACGATCAAGCCCAGGGACTCATGAAAAGATATCACAACACAACTCGAGACACAAGTTAAAATAATACAAGATTTACAATACAAGCCAGGGGCC
This sequence comes from Triticum dicoccoides, assembly GCF_002162155.2. Classification (NCBI taxonomy): domain Eukaryota; kingdom Viridiplantae; phylum Streptophyta; class Magnoliopsida; order Poales; family Poaceae; genus Triticum; species Triticum dicoccoides. The sequence continues at coordinate 115,528,244 of NC_041380.1, forward strand.
TCAAGGGCTCGAATACATCAGTCTGAACACATATGAGTCAGCGGAAGCAACAATATCTGAGTACAGACATAAGTTAAACAAGTCTTCCTTAAGAAGGCTGGCACAAAAGCAACAATGATCCAAAAGGCGAGGCCTCCTGCCTGGGAGCCTCCTAGCTACTCCTGGTCGTCGGTGGTCTCCACATAGTAGTAGGCACCCTCGGGGTAATAGTAGTAGTCGGCGATGGCATCTGGCTCCTGGGATCCGCCATCTGATCGCAACAATCGGATATAGGGGAAATGAAGCAACAAAGCAACCGTGAGTACTCATCCAAAGTACTCGCAAGACTTGCATCAGAACTATACTAAGTATGCATCAGTATCAAAGGAATGGGGCTATATCTTTGGACTAATTGCAGAAATGCCAGAATAGAGGGAAGGCCTAGCCTATCAAAGACTAGCATCTGACGCATCTTGCATCATTAGAAGTGTGCGGATTAGCATATTATAAGTAGCAAGCATGTTGTAGCATTAACGCCCAGAGATCCTTCCTCGACTCCCTGTGAGAAAGCAATCCCGAAGCCAACATATCCATCTTATCATCTCCGGTACCCAATTCTAGTTGTATAGATCGGGATACAACTCCAAGTCGTCCTGGTACCATGGACACGGCTATTCAAATAGATTAACTTCCGTGCATGGGTGCACCACATTTGTTGGGAATTGTTGCATGGAAAACAAAAAAATTCTACGCACACGCAATGATCTATCCATGGAGATGCATAGCAACGAGGGGGAGAGTGTGTCTACATACCCTCTTAGACCGAAAGCGGAAGCGTTTAGACAACGCGGTTGGTGTAGTCGAACTTCTTCTAGCTCCGACCGATCAAGCACCGAACGTACGACACCTTCAAGGTCTGCACACATTCAACTCAGTGACGTCCCTCGCCTTCTTGATCCAGCAAGGTGTCGAGGTAGTAGATGAGTTCCGTTAGCATGATGGCATGTTGATGGTGATGGTGAAGTGATCTGCACAGGGCTTCGCCTAAGCACCGCGAGAATATGACCGGGGGTGTAAATTGTGGAGGGGGGCGCCGCACACGGCTAACAATTGATGTTGTGTGCTTGTGAGGAGCCCCCTCCCCACATATATATATATATATATAGATGGCAGGGGAGGGGAGGCAACCAGGGCACCCTAGGGCTTGGCCGCCACCCCCTAGGGGCCCTGCCTTGCCCTGCGCCCCCCTTTCCTTGTATATGGAACGGGGAAGGAAAGAGGGGAGAGGGGGAAGAAGGGAGAATCATATTCCCTCTCTTTCCTTTCCTCCTCCCCTTTTCCTTCTCCACTTAGTTCGGCCCATATCGGGGCGCACCAGCCCCTTGTGGCTAGTGTGTTTTCCCTCTTGGCCCATAAGGCCCATATTTTTTGCCGGGGGTGCCCGGAACCCCTTTCGGTGACCCAATATGTACCCGGCACCCTCAGGAACACTTCCGGTGTCTGAATACCATCGTCCTATATATCAATCTTTACCTCTCGGCCATTTTGATACTTCTTGTCATGTTTGTGATCTCATCCGGGACTCGAAACAACATTCGGTCACCAAATCACATAACTCATATAATACTAAATCGCCATCGAACGTTAAGCGTGCGGACCCTACGGGTTCGAGAACTATGTAGACATGACCGAGACACCTCTCTGCTCAATAACCAATAGCGAAACCTGGATGCTCATATTGGCTCCTACATATTCTACGAAGATCTTTATCAGTCGAACCGTTATGACAAAATATGTAATTCCCTTTGACCATCGGTATGTTACTTGCCCGAGATTCGATCGTCGGTATCTACATACCTAGTTCAATCTCATTACCGGGAAGTCTCTTTACTCGTTCTGTAATACATCATCCTGCAACTAACTCATTAGTCACTTTTCTTGCAAGGCTTCTTATGATGTGCATTACCGAGAGGGCCCAGAGATACCTCTCTGATACTCGGAGTGACAAATTCTAATATCGATCTATGCCAATCCAACAAACACCTTCAGATATACCTGTAGAACATCTTTATAATCACCCAGTTACATTGTGATGTTTGATGGCACACAAGGTATTCCTCTAGTATCCGGGAGTTGCATAATCTCATAGTCGAAGGAATATGCACTGGTACGCGTCGGTGCTATACAAACGGTTTTTAACCCCTTTCCGTGACGGTGTTCGGAACCGTCGCCAGGTGAGTGACTGCGATAGGGGGTCCTTCCCACACAACCTAGAAACCGTCGGGGATATGCCCTCCTGGCACACACGCTCGGCAAAATGTGGTCGTGTGCGATCGGCGAGCGCTCAAATACGATAATACGTACAATAGAGCTAAAAAATACAATTATACAGGCGAAATTGTTTCCGATCGCAAGTACATCCCACATAGTCTATCCCCGCTAAACGTTTCTGTTCATATGTACATCCCACACAGTTTTATGTATAGGCTCGTGTGTGAAAGGTGTAACTATCACACACGCTCTGCCTTGGTTAACTGTTTACTTTTATCAACTACATCACACAGGATTTGATGAACAAAATTGTGTGGCATTGGGCTATCCATCACAAGCGCTTTTACTGCCAGAACCGTTTGCAAAGTTCCATGACCACATGTTCACTTTTTACACCGCACACGTTGTTTTCTTTCTAACCGTGTGCACATTATTTTATTAGCTCCTGTATATTTTTATTTCTGTCTGTAATTTATTATTAGAATTGGAAATTTTGAACTATGAAACATGCAATTCAAATTCTCAGCACAATGGTTCAACAACGAATCCATAAATAAAATTTCCAGTACAATATGTTCAGTAATTACAGGATTAGACAGCAATTAACTATGATGAACCACAATATTTAAAGGCGGTAAAGGTGAAGAGACAAGTGTAAGTCATTTTGGCTGCCGATGGTGTTGAAGAAGCGGAATGCCCATAATGTGCCTTCCTGCATGCCATAGGCACGAACCACTTTTGTCCAACCCCTTGTGACGATCGCCCGCCCATCCTTCACCGCCTTTAGGAAGACTTCTAGAGCATTATCATGGTAGCATGAATTATATACTTTAACCTTAGTTGCCTCCACTCCGCTCATGTAGTTTGCAAGGTAATCATCAGTAAATAGCTTCGGAGACCACTTAAAAGAGGAAAATATTAGATACTGAGGTCTAATAGAGTAACTTGTTGTGGGCAGGGGAAAAGGCAACACATTACTTACCATCCTAAAGTTCATTATTGTCTTGGACAAAGTGTAAATAAAGAGTTTAATTCCAATCACCTGTTTCTTTCGCCTAACAATCTTTCTTAGATTCCTCACTTGAGGCTTGTTCATGAATATCTCATTGACCCATACGCAAAAGGGATCTAAGCGTGGATCAGTACCACACATATATGTACCTACAAACAACCAGTAAATGTTAGAAGCTAAACTGAGATTGCACAAATGATGTAAAATACAACTACCTATGTTCATAAGTACAAGTATTTTTTTAGAGATTTCAATATGAACTACATACGGATGTATATAGAATTATAGATATAGTTTAGATTAGAATCTAGATTCACTCATTTTGCTCCTTATGTAGTATATATTGGAATCTCTAAAAATACTTATATTTATCAATAGATGGTGCATAAGACATGTGATATAGCTAACCTCGACGGCAAACAACAGCATCGCCCATTGTAGCCCTGTGTAAGTACATGGAAAGCCAATGTTAACTACAACAGGGTTAACATCCAGCAAAAATAGAAATGGTAATAAAACGGCAGCATGTGTAGTGATATCTTCATCGCGAAAGAGTAGCATGGTAGCAAAGGGGTGGATTAAAAAATGGATACAACTGTTAATTGCAACAGGCTTAACATCATCCTAATTCATGTTTTGTAAGTTTGTAGCCACTTAAATAAAACTATTTCAAAATGGATACAATTGTTAATTGCAACAGGCTTAATGGCCATTGAAACCGGTACTGATAAAAATGCAATTGGCGGAGTTAAACATCACAAGGTAGGTGCTTGTTGGGGAACGCAGTATTCAAAAAAATTCCTACGCACATGCGAGATCCATCTAGATGATGCATAGCAATGAGAGGGGAAGAGTGTTTTACACGTACCCTCATAGACCGTAAGCGGAAGAGTTATGACAACACGGTTGATGTAGTCATACGTCTTCATGATCCGACCGATCCTAGCACTGAAGGTACGGCACCTCCGCGATCTACACACGTTCAGCTCGGTGAAGTCCCACAAACTCTAGATCCAGCTGAGTGTCGGGGGAGAGCTTCGTCAGCAAGACGGCGTGATGACGGTGATAATGAAGTTACCGATGCAGGGCTTCGCCTAAGCACTACAACGATATGACCGAGGTGGAAATCTATGGAGGGGGCACCGCACACGGCTAAGAGATCAACTCATGTGTCCTAGGGTGCCCCTCCCCACGTATATAAAGGAGGGAGAGGGAGCGCGCCAAGGGGGAGGAATCCTCCTCCTAGTAGGAGTAGGACTCCCCCCTTTCCTAGTCCAACTAGGAATAGAAAGGAAGAGGGGGAAGGAGAAAGGAAAGGGGGGCCGGCCCCCCCATCCAATTCGGATTGGGCTTGGGGGGTGCGCCCCCTCCTAGGCTGCCTTCTCCTCTCTCCCACTAAGGCCCATTAAGGCCCATATCTCCCCGGGGGGTTCCGGTAACCCCCCGTTACTCCGGAAAATGCATGAACTCATTCGGAACCATTCCGATGTCCAAACATAGCCTTCCAATATATCGATCTTTATGTCTTGACCATTCCGAGACTCCTCTTCATGTCCGTGATCATATCCGGGACTCCGAACTACCTTCGGTACATCAAAACACATAAACTGATAATACCGATCGTCACCGAACGTTAAGCGTGCAGACCCTACGGGTTCGAGAACTATGTAGACATGACCGAGACTCATCTCCGGTCAATAACCAATAGCGGAACCTGGATGCTCATATTGGTTCCTACATATTCTACGAAGATATTTATCGGTTAAACTGCAAAATAATGTACATTGTTTCCTTTGTCATCGGTATGTTACTTGCCCGAGATTCGATCGTTACCGGCAAGTCTCTTTACTCGTTCCGTAATGCAACATCCTATAACTAACTCATTAGTCACATTGCTTGCAAGGCTTATAGTGATGTGCATTACTGAGAGGGTCCAGACATACATCTCCGATACACAGAGTGACAAATCCTAATCTTGATCTATGTCGACTCAACAAACACCATCAGAGACACCTGTAGAGCATCTTTATAGTCACCCAGTTACGTTGTGACGTTTGATAGCACACTAAGTGTTCCTCCGGTATTCGGGAGTTGCATAATCTCATAGTCATAGGAACATGTATAAGTTATGGAGAAAGCAATAGCAATAAACTAAACGATCAAAGTGCTAAGCTAACGGATGGGTCAAGTCAACCACATCATTCTCTAATGATGTGATCCCATTCATCAAATGACAACTCTTTGTCCATGGCTAGGAAACTTAACCAGCTTTGATTAACGAGCTAGTCAAGTAGAGGCATACTGGTGACACTCTATTTGTCTATGTATTCACACATGTACTAAGTTTCTGGTTAATACAATTCTAGCATGAATAATAAACATTTATCATGATATAAGGAAATATAAATAACAACTTTATTATTGCCTCTAGGGCATATTTCCTTCAGTCTCCCACTTGCACTAGAGTCAAAAATCTAGATTATACAGTAATGATTCTAACACCCATGGAGTCTTGGTGTTGATCATGTTTTTCTCGTGAGAGAGGCTTAGTCAACGGGCCTGCAATATTCAGATCCGTATGTATCTTGCAAATCTCTATGTATCCCTCCTTGATTTGATTGCGGATGGAATTGAAAAGACTCTTGATGTGCCTGGCTCTCTTGTGAAATCTGGATTCCTTTGCCAAGGCAATTGCACCAGTATTGTCACAAAAGATTTTTCATTGGATCCGGTGCACTAGGTATGACACCTAGATCGGATATGAACTCCTTCATTTGCTGCTTCCGAAGCAGCTATGTAATCCGCTTCATATGTAGATCCCGCCACGACGCTCTGCTTGGAACTGCACCAACTGACAGCTCCACCATTCAATAAAAATATGTATTCGGTTTGTGACTTAGAGTCATAAGGATCAGTGTCAAAGCTTGCATCGACGTAACTGTTTACGACAAGCTCTTTGTCACATCCATAAACGAGAAACATATCCTTAGTCCTTTTTAGGTATTTCAGGATGGTCTTAACCGTTGTCTAGTGATCCACTCCTGGATTACTTTGGTACCTCCCTGCTAAACTAATAGCAAGGCACACATCAGGTCTGGTACACAGTATTGCATACATGATAGGACCTATGGCTGAAGCATAGGGAATGACTTTAATTTTCTCTCTATCTTCTGCAGTGGTCGGGCATTGAGTCTGACTCAACTTCACACCTTGTAACACAGGCAAGAACCCTTTCTTTGCTTGATCCATTTTGAACTTCTTCAAAACTTTATCAAGGTATGTGCTTTGTGAAAGTCCAATATTAAGCGTCTTGATCTATCTCTATAGATCTTGATGCCCAATATATAAGCAGCTTTACCGAGGTCTTTCATTGAAAAATTGTTATTCAAGTATACTTTTATGCTATCAGAAATTCAGTATCATTTCCGATCAGCAATATGTCATCCACATATAATATCAGAAATGCTACACAGCTCCCACTCACTTTCTTGTAAATACAGGCTTCTCGAAAAGTCTGTATAAAACCATATGCTTTTATCACACTATCAAAGCATATATTCCAACTCCGAGAGGCTTGCACCAGTCCATAAATAGATCGCTGGAGCTTGCACACTTTGTTAGCACCTTTTGGATCGAGAAAACCTTCTGGTTGCATCATATACAACTCTTATTTAAGATATCCATTAAGGAATGCAGTTTTGACATCCATTTGCCAAATTTCATAACCATAAAATGCGACAATTGCTAACATGATTCGGATGGACTTAAGCATCACTACGGGTGAGAAGGTCTCATCGTAGTCAACTCCTTGAACTTGTGAAAAACCTTTTGCAACAAGTTGAGCTTTGTAGACAGTAACATTACCGTCAGCGTCAGTCTTCTTCTTGAAGATCCATTTATTCTCTATGGCCTGCCGATCATCGGGCAAGTCAACCAAAGTCCACACTTTGTTCTCATACATGGATCCCATCTCAGATTTCATGGCCTCAAGCCATTTAGCGGAATCTGGGCTCATCATCGCTTCCTCATAGTTCGTAGGTTCGTCATGGTCAAGAAACATGACCTCCAGAAAAGGATTATCGTACCACTCTGGTGCGGATCTTACTCTGGTTGACCTACAAGGTTCGGTAGTAACTTGATCAGAAGTTTCATGCTCATCATTGCTACCTCTTGAGCACTTGCGTTGGTTTTCCCTTGAAGAGGAAAGGGTGGTGCAGCAAAGTAGCGTAAGTATTTCCCTCAGTTTTTGAGAACCAAGCTATCAATCCAGTAGGAGGCTACACGCGAGTCCCTCGCACCTACACAAAAAAATCATTGCAACCAACGCGACAAGGGGTTGTCAATCCCTACACGGTCACTTACGAGAGTGAGATCTGATAGATATGATAAGATAATATTTTTGGTATTTTTATGATAAAGATGCAAAGTAAAATAAAAGCAATGAAAATAACTAAGTATTGGAAGATTAATATGATGAATATAGACCCGGGGGCCATAGGTTTCACTAGTGGCTTCTCTCAAGAGCATAGGTATTTTTGGTGGGTGAACGAATTACTGTTGAGCAATTGACAGAATTGAGCATAGTTATGAGAATATCTAGGTATGATCATGTATATAGGCATCACGTCCGAGACAAGTAGACCGACTCATGCCTGCATCTACTACTATTACTCCACACATCGACCGCTATCCAGCATGCATCTAGAGTATTAAGTTCATAAGAACAGAGTAACGCCTTAAACAAGATGACATGATTTAGAGGGATAAATTCATGCAATATGATAAAAAAAACATCTTGTTATCCTCGATGGCAACAATACAATACGTGCCTTGCTGCCCCTACTGTCACTGGGAAAGGACACCGCAAGATTCAACCCAAAGCTAAGCACTTCTCCCATTGCAAGAAAGATAAATCTAGTAGGTCAAACCAAACTGATAATTTGAAGAGACTTGCAAAGATAATCAATCATACATAAAAGAATTCAGAGAAGATTCAAATATTGTTCATAGATAAACTTGATCATAAACCCACAATTCATCGGTCTCAACAAACACACCGCAAAAGAAGATTACATCGAATAGATCTCCACAAGAGAGGGGGAGAACTTTGTATTGAGATCCAAAAAGAGAGAAGAAGCCATCTAGCTAATAACTATGGACCTGTAGGTCTGAGGTAAACTACTCGCACTTCATCGGAGAGGCTACGGTGTTGATGTAGAAGCCCTCCATGATCGATGCCCCCTCCAGCGAAGCTCCGGAACAGGCCCCAAGATGTGATCTCGTGGATACAGAAAGTTATGGCAGTGGAATTAGGGTTTTGGCTCCGTATCTGATCATTTGGGGGTACGTAGGTATATATAGGAGGAAGAAGTACGTCGGTGGAGCAACAGGGGGCCCACGAGGGTGGAGGGCCCGCTTGGGGGGTAGGCGCGCCCCCCTACCTCGTGGCCTCCCTATTGGTTGCTTGACGTAGGGTCCAAGTCTCCTTGATCATGTTCGGTGAGAAAATCACATTCCCAAAGGTTTCATTCCGTTTGGACTCCGTTTGTTATTCCTTTTCTTTGAAACCCTAAAATAGGCAAAAAAACAGCAATTCTGGGTTGGGCCTCCGGTTAGTAGGTTAGTCCCAAAACTAATATAAAAGTGGATAATAAAGCCCAATAATGTCCAAAACAGTAGATAATATAGCATGGAGCAATCAAAAATTATAGATACGTTGGAGACGTATCAAGCATCCCCAGGCTTAATTCCTGCTCGTCCTTGTGTAGGTAAATGATAAAAACAGAATTTTTGATGTGGAATGCTACTTGGCATATTTTCAATGTAATTCTTCTTAATTGTGGCATGAATATTCAGATCCGAAAGATTCAAGATAAAATTTTAATATTGACATAGAAATAATAATACTTCAAGCATACTAACGAAGCAATTATGTCTTCTCAAAATAACATGGCCAAAGAAAGTTATCCCTACAAAATCATATAGTCTTGCTATGCTCTATCTTCACCACATAAAGTATTTCAATCATGCACAACCCCGATGACAAGCCAAGCAATTGTTTCATACTTTTGACATTCTCAAAACTTTTTCAATCTTCACGCAATACATGAGCGTGAGCCATGGACATAGCACTTTAGATGGAATAGAATGGTGGTTGTGGGGGAGACAAAAAGGAGAAGATAGTCTCACATCAACTAGGCGTATCAACGGGCTATGGAGATGCCCATCAATAGAGTGAGTGAGTAGGGATTGCCATGCAACGGATGCACTAGAGCTATAAGTATATGAAAGCTCAAAAATAAACTAAGTGGGTGTGCATCCAACTTGCTTGCTCATGAAGACCTAGGGCATTTTGAGGAAGCCCATCATGGAATATCAAGCCAAGTTCTATAATGAAAATTTCCCACTAGTATATGAAAGTGATAACAAAGGAGACTCTCTATCATGAAGATCATGGTGCTACTTTGAAGCACAAGTGTGGTAAAAGGATAGTAGCATTGTCCCTTCTCTCTTTTTCTCTCATTTTTTTATTTGGGCATTTTCTCTTTTTTATGGCCTCTTTTTTTCGTCCGGAGTCTCATCCCGACTTGTAGGGGAATCATAGTCTCCATTATCCTTTCCTCACTGGGACAATGCTCTAATAATGATGATCATCACACTTTTATTTACTTACAACTCAGCAATTACAACTCGATACTTAGAACAAAATATGACTCTATGTGAATGCCTCCGGCGGTGTACCGGGATATGCAATGACTCATGAGTTACATGTATGAAAGAATTATGAACGGTGGCTTTGCCACAAATACAATGTCAACTACATGATCATGCAAAGCAATATGACAATGATGGAGCGTGTCATAGTAAACGGAACGGTGGAAAGTTGCATGGCAATATATCTCAGAATGGCTATGGAAATGCCATGATAGGTAGGTATGGTGGGTGTTTTGAGGAAGGTATATGGTGGGTGTATGATACCGGCGAAAGGTGTGCGGTATTAGAGAGGCTAGCAATGATGGAAGGGTGAGAGTGCGTATAATCCATGGACTCAACATTAGTCATAAAGAACACATATACTTATTGTAAAATCTGCAAGTTATCAAAGAAAAGTATTACGCGCATGCTCCTAGGGGGATAGATTGGTAGGAAAAGACCATCGCTCGTCCCCGACCGCCACTCATAAGGAAGACAATCAATAAATAAATCATGCCCCGACTTCATCACATAACAGTTCACCATACGTGCATGCTACGGGAATCACAAACTTTAACACAAGTATTTCTCAAATTCACAACTACTCAACTAGCATGACTCTAATATCACCATCTCCATATCTCAAAACAATTATCAAGCATCAAACTTCTCATAGTATTCAACACACTCATAAGAGAATTTTATTATTAATCTTGTATACCTAGCATGTAAGATTATTTAAGAAAATTACCTTGCTATTTAAGTCTCTCAAAATAATCTAAGTGAAGCATGAGAGATCAATAGTTTATATAAAACAAATCCACCACCGTGCTCTAAAAGATATAAGTGAAGCACTAGAGCAAAACTATATAACTCAAAAGATATAAGTGAAGCACATAGAGTATTCTAATAATTTCCGAATCATGTGTGTCTCTCTCAAAAGGTGTGTACAGCAAGGATTATTGTGGTAAACTAAAAAATAAATACTCAAATCATACAAGACGCTCCAAGCAAAACACATATCATGCGGTGAATAAAAATATAGCTCCAAGTAAAGTTATCGATAGAAGTAGACGAAAGAGGGGATGCCTTCCGGGGCATCCCCAAGCTTTGGCTTTTAGATGTCTTTAGATTATCTTGGGGTGCCATGGTAATCCCCAAGCTTAGGATCTTTCCACTCCTTGTTCAATAATCCATCAAATCTTTACCCAAAACTTGAAAACTTCACAACACAAAACTTAAAGTAGAAAATCCCGTGAGCTCCGTTAGCGAAGGAAAACAAAAGACCACTTCAAGGTACTGTAATGAACTCATTACTTATTTATATTGGTGTTAAACCTACTGTATTCCAACTTCTCTATGGTTAATAAACTATTTTACGAGCCATAGATTCATCAAAATAAGCAAACAACACACGAAAAACAGAATCTGTCAAAAACAGAACAGTCTGTAGTTATCTGTAGCTAGCGCAAGCTCTGTAACCCCAAAAATTCTAAAATAAATTTCTGGACGTGAGGAATTTATCTATAATCATATTAAAAAAGAATTAACTAAATATCACTTTCCAAATAAAAATGGCAGCAGTTCTCGTGAGCGCTAAAGTTTCTGTTTTTTACAGCAAGATTAACAAGACTTTCCCCCAAGTCTTCCCAGCGGTTCTACTTGGCACAAACACTAATTAAACACAAAAAACACAAAAAAAACAGAGGGTAGATAAATTATTTATTACTAAACAGGATCAAAAATCAAGGAATAAAAATAAAATTGGGTTGCCTCCCAACAAGCGCTATCGTTTAACGCCCCTAGCTAGGCATAAAAAGCAAAGATAGATCTAGGTATTGCCATCTTTGGAAGTCGATCCATAAGTTGCTCTCATAATAGATTCATAAGGTAATTTAATTTTCTTTCTAGTAAAGTGTTCCATGCCTTTCCTTAATGGAAATTGGAATCTAATATTCCCTTCCTTCATATCAATAATTGCACCAATCGTTCTAAGGGAAGGTCTACCAAGAATAATAGGACATGAAGGATTGCAATCTATATCAAGAACGACAAAATCTACGGGCACATAATTCCTATTTGCAACAATAAGAACATCATTAATTCTTCCCATAGGTTTGTTAATAGTGGAATCCGCAAGGTGCAAGTTTAGAGTGCAATCATTAAAATCACAGAAACCTAACAAATCACACAAAGTCTTTGGAAACGTGGAAACACTAGCACCCAAATCACACAAAGCATAGCATTCATGATCTTTAATTTTAGTTTTAATAGTTGGTTCCCTCTCATCATAAAGTTTTCTAGGGATATAAACTTCCAACTCAAGTTTTTCTTCATAAGATTGCATCAAAGAATCAACGATATGTTTGGTAAAAGCTTTATGTTGGCTATAAGCATGAGGAGAATTTAGTACGGATTGCAACAAGGAAATACAATCTATCAAAGAGCAATTATCATAATAAATTCCTTGAAATCCAAAATAGTGGGTTCATCAATATTTAAATTTTTGATCTCTTCAATCCCACTTTTATCAATTTTAGCATCAAGATCTAAAAACTCTGAATTCTTGGAACGCCTTCTAGGTAAAGGTGGATCATATTCAGTCCCATCATTATCAAGATTCATATTTCAAAACAAAGATTTAATAGGGGACACATCAATAACTTTTAGATCTTCATCTTTATTATCATGGAAATTAGAAGAACACACTCTTATAAAGGAATCTTTCTTACCACGTATCCTAGCGGTTCTTTCTTTGCACTCATCAATGGAAATTCTCATGGCTTTGAGAGACTCATTGATATCATGCTTAGGTGGAATAGATCTAAGTTTCAAAGAATCAACATCAAGAGAAATTCTATCAACGTTCCTAGCCAACTCATCAATCTTAAGCAATTTTTCTTCAATAAAAGCATTGAAATTCTTTTGCAAAGTAATAAATTCATTAATATTAGATTCAAAATCAGACGGAATCTTATTATAATTTCCATAAGAATTTTTGTAGGAATTACCATAATTATTATAGGAATTACTAGGATAGGGCCTAGGATTAAAGTTTCCTCTATACGCGTTGTTACCAAAATTGTTCCTACCAACAAAATTCACATCCATAGATTCATTATTATTCTCAATCAAAGTAGACAAAGGCATATCATTAGGATCATAAGAAACACTTTTATGAGCAAATAATTTCATAAGTTCATCCATCTTTCCACTCAAAACATTAATTTATTCTATCGCATGCACTTTCTTATTAGTAGATCTTTCAGTGTGCCATTGAGAATAATTAACCATAATATTATCTAAGAGTTTAGTAGCTTCTCCTAAAGTGATTTCCATAAAAGTGCCTCCCGCGGCCGAATCTAAAAGATTTCTAGAAGCAAAATTCAATCCGGCATAAAAAATTATAATCATCCACAAATTCAAACCACGAGTAGGGCAATTACATATCATTAATTTCATCCTCTCCCAAGCTTGTGCAACATGTTCATGATCAAGTTGCTTAAAATTCATAATATCGCTTCTAAGAGAGATGATCTTAGCAGGAGGAAAATACTTAGAGATAAAAGCACCTTTGCACTTATTCCATGAATCAATACTATTTTTAGGCAACGACAAAAACCAAGCTTTAGCATGATCTCTAAGCGAAAAAGGAAATAGCTTCAATTTAACAATATCATTATCCACATCTTTCTTCTTTTGCATATCACACAAATCAACGAAGCTATTTAGATGGGTAGTGGCATCTTCACTAGGAAGGCCGGAAAATGGATCTTTCATGACAAGATTCAGCAAGGCAGCATTAATTTCACAAGATTCAACATCGGTAAGAGGAGCAATCGGAGTGCTAATAAAATCATTGTTGTTGGTATTGGTAAAGTCACACAATTTAGTATTATCTTGAGCCATCATGACAAGCAAGCAATCCAACACACAAGCAAACAAGAAATGGGCAAAAAGAGACAAATAGAGAAAGAGAGGGAGGATAGAGAGAGAGGGCGAATAAAATGGCAAGGGTGAAGTGGGGGAGAGGAAAACGAGAGGCAAATGGCAAATAATATAATGCGGCAGATAAGGGTTTGTGATGTGTACTTGGTATGTTGACTTTTTCATAGACCTCCCCGGCAACGGCGCCAGAAATCCTTCTTGCTACCTCTTGAGCACTTGCGTTGGTTTTCCCTTGAAGAGGAAAGGGTGGTGCAGCAAAGTAGCGTAAGTATTTCCCTCAGTTTTTGAGAACCAAGGTATCAATCCAGTAGGAGGCTACGCATGAGTCCCTCGCACCTACACAAAGCAAAAAAAAAATCCTCGCAACCAACGCGATAAGGAGTTGTCAATCCCTACATGGTCACTTACGAGGGTGAGATCTGATAGATATGATAAGATAATATTTTTGGTATTTTTATGATAAAGATGCAAAGTAAAATAAAAGCAACGAAAATAACTCAGTATTGGAAGATTAATATGATGAAGATAAACCCGGGGGCCATAGGTTTCACTAGTGGCTTCTCTCAAGAGCATAGGTATTTTACGGTGGGTGAACGAATTACTATTGAGCAATTGACATAATTGAGAATAGTTATGAGAATATCTAGGTATGATCATGTATATAGGCATCACGTCCGAGACAAGTAGACCGACTCTTGCCTGCATCAACTACTGTTACTCCACACATTGACTGCTATCCAGCATGCATCTAGAGTATTAAGTTCATAAGAATAGAGTAACGCCTTAAGCAAGATGACATGATGTAGAGGGATAAATTCATGCAATATGATACAAACACCATCTTGTTATCCTCGATGGCAACAATACAATACGTGCCTTGCTGCCCCTACTGTCACTGGGAAAGGACACCGCAAGATTGAACCCAAAGCTAAGCACTTCTCCCATTGCAAGAAAGATCAATCTAGTAGGCCAAACCAAACAGGTAATTCAAAGAGACTTGCAAAGATAACCAATCATACATAAAAGAATTCAGAGAAGATTCAAATATTGTTCATAGATAAACTTGATCATAAACCCACAATTCATCGGTCTCAACAAACACACCGCAAAAGAAGATTACATCGAATAGATCTCCACAAGAGAGGGGGAGAACTTTGTATTGAGATGTAAAAAGAGAGAAGAAGCCATCTAGCTAATAACTATGGACCCGTAGGTCTGAGGTAAACTACTCACACTTCATCGGAGATGCTATGGTGTTGGTGTAGAAGCCCTCCGTGATCGATGCCCCCTCCGGCGGAGCTCCAGAAGAGGCCCCAAGATGGGATCTCGTGGATACAGAAAGTTACGGCGGTGGAATTTGGATTTTGGCTCTGTATCTGATCGTTTGGGGGTATGTAGCTATATATAGGAGGAAGAAGTACGTTGGTGGAGTAACAGGGGGCCCATGAGGGTGGAGGGTGCGCCTGGGGGGTAGGCGCGCCTCCCTACCTCGTGGCCTCCCTGTTGGTTGCTTGACGTAGGGTCCAAGTCTCCTGGATCATGTTCAATGAGAAAATCACGTTCCCGAAGGTTTCATTCTGTTTGCACTCTGTTTGATATTCCTTTTCTTCGAAACCCTAAAATAGGCAAAAAAACAGCAATTGTGGGCTGGGCCTCCGGTTAGTAGGTTAGTCCCAAAAATAATATGGAAGTGGATAATAAATCCCAATAATGTCCAAAACAGTAGATAATATAGCATGGAGCAATCAAAAATTATAGATACGTTGGAGACGTATCAATCATCATTAGCTTCCTCACTTACTGGTGTAGGAATCACTGGAACTGATTTCTATGATGAACTACTTTCCAATAAGGGAGTAGGTACAATTACCTCGTCAAGTTCTACTTTTCTCCCACTCACTTCTTTCGAGAGAAACTCCTTCTCTAGAAATGATCCATTCTTAGCAACGAATATCTTGCCTTTGGATTTGTGATAGAAGGTGTACCCAACAGTTTCCTTTGGGTATCCTATGAAGACACATTTCTCCGAGTTGGGTTCGAGCTTATCATGTTGAAGCTTTTCACATAAGCATCGCAACCCCAAACTTTAAGAAATGACAACTTGGGTTTCTTGCCAAACCACAGTTCATAAGGTGTCGTCTCAACAGATTTCGATGGTGCCCTATTTAACGTGAATGCAGTCGTCTCTAAAGCATAACCCCAAAACGATAGCGGTAAATCGGTAAGAGACATCATAGATCACACCATATCCAATAAAGTGCGGTTACGACATTCGGACACACCATCATGCTGTGGTGTTCCAGGTGGCATGAGTTGCGAAACTATTCCACATTGTTTCAAATGAAGAACAAACTCATAACTCAAATATTCACCTCCACGATCAGATAGTAGAAACTTATTTTTTCTTGTTACGATGATTTTCCACTTCACTCTGAAATTCCTTAAACTTTTCAAATGTTTCAGACTTATGTTTCATTAAGTAGATATACCCATATCTACTTAAATCATCTGTGAAGGTAAGAAAATAACGATACCCGCCGCGAGCATCAACACTCATCGGACCGCATACATCAGTATGTATTATTTCCAACAAGTCTGTTGCTCGCTCCATTGTTCCGAAGAACGGAGTCTTTGTCATCTTGCCCATGAGGCATGGTTCGCAAGAATCAAGTGATTCCAAAAGTCCATCAGCATGGAGTTTCTTCATGCGCTTTACACCAATACGACCTAAACGGCAGTGCCACAAATAAGTTGCACTGTCATTATTAAACTTATATCTTTTGGCTTCAATACTATGAACATGTGTATCACTACTATCAAGATTTAGTAAAAATAGACCACTCATTAAGGGTGCATGACCATAAAAGATATTACTCATATAAATAGAACAACAATTATTCTCTGATTTAAATGAATAACTGTCTCGCATCAAACAAGATCTAGATATAATGTTCATGCTCAACGATGGTACCAAATAACAATTATTTAGGACTAAAACTAATCCCGAAGGTAGATGTAGAGGTAGCGTGCCGACGGCGATCACATCGACTTTGGAACCATTTCCCACGTGCATCGTCATCTCGTCCTTCGCTAATCTTCGCTTAATCCATAGCCCCTGTTTCGAGTTCCAAATATTAGCAACGGAACCAGTATCAAATACCCAGGCACTACTGCGAGCATTAGTAAGGTACACATCAATAACTTGTATATCAAATATACCTTTCACTTTGCCATCCTTCTTCTCCGCCAAATACTTGGGGTAGTTCTGCTTCCAGTGACGAGTCCCTTTGCAGTAGAAGCACTCAGTCTCAGGCTTAGGTCCAGACTTGGGCTTCTTCACTTGAGCAGCAACTTGTTCGTCGTTCTTCTTGAAGTTCCCCTTCTTCCCTTTACCCTTTCTCTTGAAACTGGTGGTCTTGTTGACCATCAACACTTGATACTCCTTCTTGATTTCTACCTCTGTGGCCTTTAGCATTGCGAAGAGCTCGGGAATTGTCTTATCCATCCCTTGCATATTATAGTTCATCACGAAGCTCTTGTAGCTTGGTGGCAGTGATTGAAGAACTCTGTCAATGACACTATCATCAGGAAGATTAACTCCCAGCTGAGTCAAGTGGTTGTGGTACCCAGACATTCTGAGTATATGTTCATTGACAGAACTATTCTCCTCCATTTTGCAGCTGTAGAACTTATTGGAGACTTCATATCTCTCAATCCGGGCATTTGCTTGAAATATTAATTTCAACTCCTGGAACATCTCATATGCTCCATGATGTTCAAAACATCGTTGAAGTCTCGGTTCTAAGCCGTAAAGCATCGCACACTGAACTATCGAGTAGTCATCAGCTTTTCTCTGGTAGATGTTCATAACATCTGGTATTGCTCCTGCAGCGGGTTTGTCACCTAGCGGTGCTTCTAGGACGTAATTCTTCTGTGCAGCAATGAGGATAATCCTCAAGTTACGGACCCAGTCTGTGTAGTTGCTACCATCATCTTTCAGCTTAGCTTTCTCTAGGAACACATTAAAATTCAACGGAACAAAAGCACGGGCCATCTATCTACAACAACATAGACATGCAAAATACTATCAGGTACTAAGTTCATGATAAATTAAAGTTCAGTTAATCATATTACTTAAGAACTCACACTTAGATAGACATCCCTCTAATCATATAAGTGATCACGTGATCCATATCAACTAAACCATATCCGATCATCACGTGAGATGGAGTAGTTTTCAATGGTGAACATCACTATGTTGATCATATCTACTATATGATTCACGCTCGACCTTTCGGTCTCAGTGTTCTGAGGCCATATCTGCATATGCTAGGCTCGTCAAGTTTAACCCGAGTATTCCGCGTGTGCAAAACTGGCTTGCACCCGTTGTATGTGAACGTAGAGCTTATCACACCCGATCATCACGTGGTGTCTTGGCACGATGAACTGTAGCAAGGGTGCATACTCAGGGAGAACACTTATACCTTGAAATTTGGTGAGAGATCATCTTATAATGCTACCGCCGAACTAAGCAAAATAAGATGCATAAAGGATAAACATCACATGCAATCAATATAAGTGAGATGATATGGCCATCATTATCTTGTGCCTTTGATCTCCATCTCCAAAGCACTGTCATGATCACCATCGTCATTGGCTTGACACCTTGATATCCATCGAAGCATCGTTGTCGTCTCGCCAACTATTGCTTCTACGACTATCGCTACCGCTTAGTGATAAAGTAAAGTAATTACATGGCGATTGCATTTCATACAATAAAGCGACAACCATATGGCTCGTGCCAGTTGCCGATAACTCTGTTACAAAACATGATCATCTCATGCAATAAAATTTAGCATCATGTATTGACCATATCACATCACAACATGCCCTGCAAAAACAAGTTAGACGTCCTCTACTTTGTTGTTGCAACTTTTACGTGGCTGCTACGGGCTGAGCAAGAACCATTCTTACCGACGCATCAAAAACCACAACGCGGTATAGTGATTGCTTTTTGATCTATAGAAAGAACCATGTTCATTAAATCCGATTCAACTAAAGTTGGAGAAATTGACACCCACTAGCCACCTATGTGCGAAGCGCGTCGGTGGAACCAGTCTTGCGTAAGCGTATGCGTAATGTCGGTCTGAGCCGCTTCATCCAACAATACCGCTGAATCAAGAATCAACTAGTTACGGCAATCAATATGTATATACCCACGCCCACAACTCCTTTGTGTTCTCCTCGTGCCTATAACATCTACGCATAGACCTGGCTTGGATGCCACTGTTGGGGAATGCAGTATTAAAAAATTTCCTACGCACACGCAAGATCCATCTAGGTGATGCATAGCAATGAAAGGGGAAGAGTGTTGTCCACATACCCTCGTAGACCGTAAGCAGAAGCATTATGACAACGCGGTTGATGTAGTCGTACGTCTTCACGATCCGATCGATCCTAGCACTGAAGGTACGACACCTCCATGATCTACACACATTCTGCTCGGTGACGTCCCACGAACTCTAGATCTAGCTGAGTGTCGGGGGAGAGCTTCGTCAGCACGACGGCGTGATGACGGTGATGATGAAGTTACCGATGCAGGGCTTCGCCTAAGCACTACAACGATATGACTGAGGTGGAAATCTATGGAGGGGGGCACCGCACATGGCTAAGAGATCAACTTGTGTGTCCTAGGGTGCCCCCTCCACACGTATATAAAGGAGGGAGAGGGAGCGCGCCAAGGGGGGGGGAGTCCTCCTCCTAGTAGGAGTAGGACTCCCCCCTTTCCTAGTCCAACTAGGAATAGAAAGGAAGAGGGGGAAGGAGAAAGGAAAGGGGGGCTGGCCCCCAACCCAATTCAGATTGGGCTTGGGGGCGCCCTCTCCTAGGCTGCCTTCTCTTCTCTCCCACTAAGGCCCATTAAGGCCCATATGCTCCC
>NC_041380.1:115548305-115571529 GCF_002162155.2 Triticum dicoccoides
CCCGAACTCATTCGGAGCCATTCCGATGTCCAAACATAGCCTTCCAATATATCGATCTTTATGTCTCAACCATTCTGAGACTCCTCATCATGTCCGTGATCATATCCGGGACTCCCAACTAACTTAGGTACATCAAAACACATAAACTCATAATACTGATCGTCATCGAACATTAAGCGTGCGGACCCTACGAGTTCGAGAACTATGTAGACATGACCGAGACTCATCTCCGGTCAATAACCAATAGCGGAACATGGATGCTCATATTGGTTCCTACATATTCTATGAAGATCTTTATCAATCAAACCGCATAACAACATACGTTGTTCCCTTTATCATCAGTATGTTAATTGCCCGAGATTCGATCGTCGGTATCTCAATACCTAGTTCAATCTCGTTATCAGTAAGTCTCTTTACTCGTTCCATAATGCAACATCCTATAACTAACTCATTAGTTACATTGCTTGCAAGGCTTATAGTGATGTGCATTACCGAGAGGGCCCACAGATACCTCTCCGATACATGGAGTGACAAATCCTAATCTCGATCTATGCCAACTCAACAAACACCATCGGAGACAACTGTAGAGCATCTTTATAGTCACCCAGTTACATTGTGACTTTGATAGCACACTAAGTGTTCCTCCGGTATTCGGGAGTTGCATAATCTCATAGTCATAGGAACATGTATAAGTTATGGAGAAAGCAATAGCAATAAACTGAACGATCAATGTGCTAAGCTAACGGATGGGTCAAGTCAATCACATCATTCTCTAATGATGTGATCCCTTTCATCAAATGACAACTCTTTGTCCATGGCTAGGAAACTTAACCATCTTTGATTAACGAGCTAGTCAAGTAGAGGCATACTAGTGGCACTCTGTTTGTCTATGTATTCACACATGTACTAAGTTTCCGGTTAATACAATTCTAGCATGAATAATAAACATTTATCATGATATAAGGAAATATAAATAACAACTTTATTATTGCCTCTAGGGCATATTTCCTTCAGTGCTGCCAGAGCAGATAATGACCTAGTTGTCTATAAAAAGGTAGGGGAAATAGCTAAAATATTTTAGACATGTTTACTACAACATGCTTAATAAATTGACCATATAAAACATAGCCATTAATTGCAACTGGTATTGGTAAGATTGAACTGGTGAGTACATACTTGGTAAGTCCTAAGAGGTAGTTGCTGGGGCACTTCATCTTGGCCAGAGCCCGCCCAAATTCAATGGCAGTGGAGGCGAGCTGTTCCTCCTGGTCGAAGCGTGGATCAGTGCCACTGACATGTGTACCTACAGGCAACCAGTAAATGGTAGAAGTTAAATTGCAATTACACAAATGATGTGAAATACTATAAGACATGGGATGCAGCTAACCTCGATGGCAAACAACAACATCGACCATTATGACCTTGCGTATGTACATGGACAGACATGTTAAGTACAACATGGTTAGCATCCACTAAAAATAGCAAATGGGCGGCATCTCTAGTATATCTTCATTGCGGAGAGTAGCATGGTAGCAAAGGGACAGATTAAAAAATGGATACAACTGTTAATTGCAACAGGCTTAACAACATCCTAAGTCATGTTTTGTAAGTTTGTAGACATTGAAATACAACTGTTTAAAAATGGATTTCAACTGTTAATTGCAACAGGCTTAATAGCCATTGAAACCGGTACTGATAAAAATGCAATTGGCATAGTTAAACATCATAAGGCAGGTGCTGCCAGAGCAGAGAATGGCCTAGATGTCTATAAAAAGGTAGGGAAAGTAGCTAAAACATGTTAGGCATGTTTACTAGAACATGCTTAATACATCGACCGTATAGAACATAGCCATTAATTGCAACTGGTATTGGTAAGATTGAACTGGTGAGTACATTCTTGGTAAGTACTGAGAGATAGTTGTTGGGGCACTTCATCTTGGCCAGAGCCCGCCCAAAGTCAGCGACGGCGGAGGCGAGCTGTTCCTCCGGGTCGAAGCGTGGATCAATGCCAGTGACATGTATACCTACAGGCAACCAGTAAATGGTAGAAGTTAAATTGCAATTGCACAAATGATGTGAAATATTGTAAGACATGGGATGCGGCTAACCTCGACGGCAAACAACAGCATCGACCGTTATGACCCTGCATAAGTACATGGACATGCATGTTAAGTACAACAGGGTTAGCATCCACTAATAGCAAATGGGCAGCATCTCTAGTGATATCCTGAGTCATGTATTGTAAGTTTGTTGCTGGTATTGGTGAAATTGAGCTGGACACGATAATATTTGAACATTACATGGTGTGCAGTATTGAAATAAGCAAGGCACGAACATGCTTAATACATCAACCATACAAATCATAGCCGTTGCAAGTGGTATTGGTAAGATTTAGCTGGTTAGATCTTACCTGTTAAGTCCTGGGGGTAGTCGTTGGGGCACCTCATCTGGGCCAGAGCCTGCACCATGTCGGCGGCGGTGGAGGCAAGGTGTTCCTTCGGGTCAACACGCACATCGGCCATCGCGCCATGGACTGCCATCAGCTCCTGGCTGTGGGGATTTGGAGGCATGAGGATGTTTCACATGCGCCATTTAAGCAATCAGGTCGGGGCCATGATAGAGGTCGGTGGGTTACCTGACTGGATCCGAGCAGAACATAGATGTGGTTGAAGTTGTGGTTGCGGCGGCGGAGATTTGAGATGCCGGTAGGGGGAGGCGCGGGGGGGGGGAGATACTGAGGAAATTTGATGGGTGGGGATGTGGTTGGAGGAATAAATTCTGAAATCGCGCACCTGATGAAAATTTCGCTGTGAAACTTGAAACTTGGGCGGGGAAAACACACAACGCAGACGAAGCGCGTAAAATACTCATGTGCAAGAGAACAGAAAATTGGGAGATCCCGTCTCCAAAAAAATGCACACGTGTAGTTGAATTTTTTCGGTCAATGGTACGGCTGGTTTATTAGGAAACATCGCACAGGTAACTGACTTATGGATCATTAACGCAAAAAAACACAGACGGGTACGGCATAGAAAATGTGTGCTTTGTGATCTTCTAATGATTAACGAAAAAATGCACACGGGCACACATGCTAATCAACACTCAAAGCCCTCAAAGGATGCTCTTACCAACATTGTACGTTAATACTACAAACTTAAAGTACTACTGGTAATTTGCTCTAATACTACAAACTTAAACTACTTCTCGCATGCTGCCATCGGGGCATGCTGGCCGGACGCCGGCGTTCTCCTTCCCGGCCTTGTAGGCGGCATCCCATTGTGCTTCGATCTCCGTCAAGCTCTCCTCATCACGGTGTGCGGCCTCTTCTTTCTTGCGGCGGCGGGACTCTCTTTTCTTGACTGCTTTCTTCCTTTTCCGCTCCTTCTGTGCGGCTTTGGCCGCCTCTAGATTCACCACTCATTCGGCCATGCCAGCCAAAAAGTCCGCCCATGTAACTGTGTGGCCGCCAGCGGCAATGAACTTGGCACGGCGAGATGCCATCGTTTCCTTACCGTGTGTGCGGCCGCAGGCAGCGAGGAACGCGGCGCGACGGGATGTCATCGCTTCCTTACCAGTTACTGTGCGCCGCGGTGCCATGGACGACGCATGGAGAGAGCTCTGGGACGGAGGGGTCGGGCAGCCGTACAATGCGGTGGTATTCAAGAGCACAATAACAAATGACAACAGAAATTTGGCTTCCCTTACAATTTTGCTCATTCATTATCACACAAGGTTCATCTCCGTCGCTTCCGGAAACAGTGTGCGTTGAACCTATTGTGTGGTGCGTTATGATTGGCCGGAACCCCAGCCACGCGGATCACGCGTGTGCACCGTAGGATGCACCGCGATCAAACGACAATCCACGTCGCTCACATCACACCCGTGCAGTTGTAGCTGGATTGGATTTATATGCGCTAAATGCCTAGAAAATGCACATAATCCCCTAAATATGGTAAATGCGTTTGGAAAAATGCCAAATTTGAACACAGTGATTTGCAGGGTGTATGTTCGTTGTAGAAAAAACTCCAAGGCAAATAACGAAGAAAATTAGGATTCCCCTTCAATCTTGGTGATTTCCCTCTCGAAAGCATGAAACTTCTTTGGTGATGGTTCGATTTATGAAGGGCGTGCATGACGACATAAGCCAAACCTTCTCAAATTTTTACCAGGGCATGGTGAGGTCATACCATGGCACACCATGCTAGGCGTCATGTTTTCCAAGCACTTATTTCATTTTTACTATAGTTGAAAGCCCAATAAACAAATGTTTCTGGTTGACTATTGCCACACATTTTATCAAAATATCTGTCCATTCCGTGTAAAAGGCATGAGAATTTACTAAATGGCACGAGCATGGTTTTCCATGCCGTTCTTGTGCACCCTTTCATGCACCAATTGTTTGAACTTCAATTATGTGCATTAATGCCTAAGAAATGCACATAATCCCCTAAATATGGCAAATGAACTCGGAAAAGTGCCAAATTTGAACATGGTGATTTGCGGGGTGTATGCTCATCGTAGAAAAAAACTCATGGACAAAGGACAAAGAAAATTTGGATCCCCCTTCAATCTTGGTGATTTCCCCCTTGAAACCATGAAACTTCCACGGTAATGGTTCAATTTATGAAAGGCGTGCATAATGACATAAGGAAAACATTCTCAAATTTACGAGGGCACGGTGAGGCCATACCATGGCACCACACCAGGCGTCATATTTTTCCAAGCATGTATTTTATTTTTGTATAGTTGTTAACCCAGTAAACGACGCGTTTACGGTTGACTATTACCACACATTTCCTTAAAATATCTGCCCATTCCTGGTAAAAGGCATGAGAATTATTAAATAGCACGAGCATGGTTTTGCAGACCGTTCTTGTGCACCTTTTCATGCACCGATCGTTCGAATTTGAATTATGTGCATAATTAATGCCTAGAAAATAAACATAATCCCCTAAATATGGTAAATGAACCCGGAAAATGA
The DNA here is from genome assembly GCF_002162155.2 of Triticum dicoccoides. NCBI lineage: Eukaryota > Viridiplantae > Streptophyta > Magnoliopsida > Poales > Poaceae > Triticum > Triticum dicoccoides. The sequence goes on from NC_041380.1 coordinate 115,553,287, forward strand.
CAAATTTGAACACGTTGCATTTGAGGTGGTATGTTGATCGTTGGAAAAAACTGAATGACAAATTAGGACAGAAATTTGGATTCCCCTTCAGTCTTGGTGATTTCCCTCTCGAAAGCATGGAACTTCCTCGGTGATGGTTCGATTTATGAAGGGCGTGCATGACGACATAAGCCAAACCTTCTCAAATTTTGACCAGGGCATGGTGAGGTCATACCATGGCACACCATGCCAGGCCTCATGTTTTTCAAGCATTTATTTCATTTTTTCTATAGTTGAAAACTCAATAAACAAAAGTTTGTGGTTGACTATTGCCACATATTTCATCGAAATATCTGTCCATTCATTGTAAAAGGCATGAGAATTTACTAAATGGCACGAGCATGGTTTTCCAGGCCGTTCATGTGCACCCTTTCATGCACCAATTGTTTGAACTTGAATTATGTACATTAATGCCTAAGAAAGGCACATAATCCCCTAAATATGGCAAATGAACCTGGAAAAGTGCCAAATTTGAACATGGTGATTTGCAGGGTGTATGTTCATTGTAGAAAAAAAAACTCATGGACAAAGGACAAAGGAAATTTGGACCCCCCTTCAATCTTGGTGATCTCCCCCTCGAAACCATGAAACTTCCTCGGTGATGGTTTGATTTATGAAAGGCGTGCATGACGACATAAGGAAAACATTCTCAAATTTTTACTAGGGCACGGTGAGCCATACCATGGCACCACACGAGGTGTCATGTTTTTCAAGCATATATTTCATTTTTGTATAGTTGTTAACCCAGTGAACGACGCGTTTATGGTTGACTATTACCACACATTTCCTTGAAATATCTGCCCATTCCTTGTAAAAGGCATGAGAAATACTAAATAGCATGAGCATGGTTTTCCAGACCGTTCTTGTGCAACTTTTCATGCACCGATTGTTCGAATTTGAATTATGTGCATAATTAATGCCTAGAAAATACACATAATCCCCTAAATATGGTAAATGAGCCCGGAAAATGTCAAATTTGAACACGTTGCATTTGAGGCGGTATGTTGATCATTGGAAAAAAACTGAATGACAAACTAGGACGGAAATTTGGATTCCCTTCAGTCTTGGTGATTTCCCTCTTGAAAGCATTGAACTTTCTCGGTAATGGTTCGATTTATGAAGGGCGTGCATGATGACATAAATCAAACCTTCTTAGCTTTTAACCATGGCACGGTGAGGCCATTCCATGGCACCATGCCAAACGTCATGTTTTTCAAGCACATATTTCAGTGTTCTATAGTTGATAACCCAGTAAATGACGCGTTTGTGGTTGACTATTGCCACGCATTCCCTTGAAATCTCTGCCCATTCCTTGTAAAAGGCTGGAGACCGTTCTTGTGCACCTTTTCAAGCACCAATTGTTTGAATTTAAATTATGTGCATTAATGCCTACAAAATGCACATAATCCCCTAAATATTGTAAATGAACCCGGAAAAGTGTCAAATTTGAACACGGTGATTAGTAGGGTTTATATTCATCGTATAAAAAAACTCATGGATGAAGGACAAAGGAAATTTGGGTTCCCATTCAATCTCGGTGATTTACTATTGCACATGATTCATCTCCGTCGCCTCTGCGAACCATGTGTGTTCACTCACACATGCAAAAGGAAAAAAGAAAACCCTCGCCCACTTCGTCCCCATCCACTCACCGCGGACTCCTCTGCAACTCTGCACCTCATCAACTTCTATCGCGGCAGCCACCCTAAGCTCGATGGTTGTTGTCATCGGGCGTAGGTCGCGCTCCAAACGGCATGGGATTTCGCCCCTACCGCTTTCCACCGCCTATCTACACCGACATTCTAGACTCTGGTCGACTGGGGTTTTCTGCGGGATTGGGCCGGGGATTTTTCTCATGGAGAATGTAATCAACTTAGCAAAATATTCACTCATCTCTTATCGCAGTCCATCTGTCGCTGTTAATCAACCGGTGAAAATCGTCGTGGAATCATTTTTGTTCTAGCTGATTTGTGGGTGTTCATTCATGTGTCCACTGTGCGAGCACAAATCGGGCAAGTGTGGTCGTGGCCAGTCGGAAACGAAGTTCTATCTCACCATTCCGGATGACTTCAGGGAGCGCTCGGTATGTTCAATCTCAACCTACCACGGTCGGCATAGGCTAAATTTGTGAGCATATACCGTCTGTTGCTACGTTATCTATATATTTGCATCAAATCTTTGTCACATTATCTATTTTTAGTTCTGTATTTTTGTACTTTGCTTTCATCTATATATTGATCTGTTATATCGGTTACTCCCATATTTGTATCTTGCTTTGTTATTTTAATATATCTAATTTACGATCTTAATTTTCATTTCAAGCAGTACATCCCTTGCTTTGCAAGAATAGGAATAGAAGGAAATATTGGGCTTTACTTTGTTGATGACTCCCAGGATGTCATATTGACAACGCAACATGGATTTACAATGACGGTTAGCGTAAAATTTGATCAAGATGGTCACTCCTATTTCAATGTGGACCTTTGGAGAAAAATGTCTAAGTGTTATGAACTGAAAGCTGACAATAAAATTCTAGTGCGTGCACCACAGCCTGGTCTAATTAACAAGGATGTTTACTTCCCCAACGTCATCAGCCGATCAAAGTCTGATAAAGGTTAGTGTCCTTTCAAATTTCTCCATGTTGTCATATTACTTAGCAAAATCGGGGTATTTGTTCTAACTAATTGATCACTATTTAAGAAACCAATTGTGATTTCATATTCTGACTCCGTTCCTAGGCAGTAATAAATTCTATTTACCAATTTATGTGTACTATATATTTTTCTGCCATGTTCTGAATAAATAATACTTTTCCACCTTTTAAGCAGGATATGTTGGATGCATAGTGAACGATCTGTATATTACTAAGCGTACCAAATTTCACTAGAAGGACTTGAAGCATGTCATAAACTTTGTTGATAATCTGACAGAGATAGCACAGCGTATGAACAATGGATTTTGGATGGGATTAATTAGACCTATTGTGCACACATTGGCAAGACAAATTGTGTGCACAAAATGCTGGTAAACTATATATATCTTCAACGATATTTTAAGATTGGTTTTTATTCTACATGTCAACAGAAATTGCCCGCCGTAGCAGTTTCTGAATCGATTTTGCGGCGTGGTCGAATTACACTTGTGTCTGCTAATAACGCCAAAGTGATTGCAAGGTACTGCATTTCCCGCAGAAATGGAATCATTCAAATTAACAAGTTCTCGCTTGTCGTGGCAATGCATCCATATTGGAAAATTGGAGACACTGTTCTACTCATGCTCTACCAAGGCACGGGAGGGTTCTTCCTTTTCATTGAAGAGATGCCAAGTCGCCGTGATCAAGCTGCTTCCAGCGAATAGTTATGGTTGTTGGCCCTTGGCCTCTTAAAATGTGCTAGCTGTTACTATGTTAAGTATGTAGATATGGACCATATGATTGTTGGCCCTTAGCCTCTTAAAATGTGATAGTTGTTAATATGCTAAGTATGTAGATATGAACCATATGGTTCTCAAAACCATGTTACGAAGATCCTCTTTTTGTCGAATAGTGTAACCACTATATATATGTTACTCAAATGTTGTTACCCAAGTTCTTAAATTTTCATCGAAAGTATTAGCATCGTATATAGTTCATTGAGTTTAAGCGTGTGCCCAATGTCCAGAAGGCATTTGCATATTAACTGTCCATATTGCAAATTCACACACATGTTAACATAAGGAAATGTATGTGTAACTTACTAATCATCGCACACGAGTACTCGCAGACGCATCGTGTGCGATACTCCTAGCCACCGCAGGCAACTAGTTTGCATTTTTCAAAGTTTTTTGCACACACATCATCGCACACGAACTAACTGTATTAACCGTCTATGTTGTAATTGCTCATCGCAAATAGTTCATCTGAGTCGGCTGTTTGCAAGGTATCACACACATCTTGTTTACACGAATCGTTTGTGTTCTTTTGTCTCATCGCAAACAGTTCATCCATGTGAACTGTATGCCACATATCACACACATCTTGTTAAGTTGAACCGTTTCTGTTGTGTTCCCTAATCGAAAACAGTTCCTCCGAGTGAACCATATGCCATATATCGCACACACATTGATATGGCTGCCCATTTCTGTTGTTGTACCTCATCGCAAATAGTTCGAATGGATTAACTATGTGCCCTACATCTCACACACATTGATATGGTTGCCCGTTTCTATTGTTTGCCTCATCGCAAACAGTTTAAATGGATTAACCGTATGCCGTATATTGCACACGCAACTAAAATCTGAACCGTGTTTGATGGCTCCGTCATCGCAAATGTTTTGCACCTTTTTTACGGGTTTTTTACACCACCATTTTGTGATTAATGCATCGCACACAGTTTCGGCAAATGGTCTCTGATCGTAGTGTCGCGTTAGCAGTATCTTGCAGTAGTGATGTATTTGACATGAAGAAAGCAATAGCAATAAAACTGAATGATCAATATGCTAAGCTAACGGATGAATCTTGTCCATCAAATCATTCTCCTAATGATGTGATACCGTTATCAAATGACAACTCATGTCCATGGTTACGAAACCTTGACCATCTTTGATCAACGAGCTAGTGAAGTAGAGGCTCACTAGGTACACAGTGTTTGTCTATGTATTCACACATGTATTTGGGTTTCCAACCAATACAATTCTAGCATGAATAATAAACTTTTATCATGAATAAGGAAATATAAAATAACAACTTTATTATTGCCTCTAGGGCATATTTCCTTCAATCTCCCACTTGCATTAGAGTCAATAATCTAATTTATATCGCCATGTGATTAACACACATAGTTCACATCTCCATGTGACCAACATCCAAAGGGTTTACTAGAGTCAGTAATCTAGTTCACATCACCATGTGATTAACACCCAAAGAGTACTAAGGTGTGATCATGTTTTGCTTATGAGAGAGGTTTAGTCAAAGGGTCTACCACATTCAGATCCGTATGTATTTTGCAAATTTCTATGTCTACAATACTCTGCATGGGGCTACTCTAGCTAATTGCTCACACTTCCAATATATATCCAGATTGAGACTCAGAGTCATCTGAATCGGTGTCAAAGCTTGCATCGATGTAACTCTTTAAGATGAACTCTTTATCACCTCCATAATCGAGAAATATTTCCTTAGTCCTCTTAGGTAACTGAGGATAATTTTGATCATTGTCTAGTGATCTACTCCTGGATCACTATTGTACCCCCTTGTCAAACTCATGGCAATGTACATAATAGGTCTGGTATACAACATAGCATACTTTATAGAACCTATGGCTGAGGCACAGGGAATGACTTTTATTTTCTCTCTATCTTCTGCCGTGGTCAGGTTTTGAGTCTTACTCAACTTCATACCTTACAACAAAGACATGATCCTTTTCTTTAACTGATCTATTTTGAACTTCTTCAAAATTTTTCCAAGGTATGTTCTTTGTGAAAGTCCTATTAAGCATGTCAATCTATCCCTATAGGTCTTGATGCCCAATATATAAGCAACTTCACCGAGGTATTTCATTAAAAAATTCTTTATTCAAGTATCCTTTTATGCTATCCAGAAATTATATATCATTTCCAATCAATAATATGCCATCCACATATAATAACATAAATGCTACAGAGCTCCCACTCACTTTCTTGTAAATACAAGCTTCACCATAAGTTTGTACAAAACTATATGCTTTGATCATCTTATCAAAGCGTATATTCCAACTCCGAGATGCTTGCACCAGTCCTTAGATGGATCGCTGGAGCTCGCACACTTTGTTATTACCTCTAGGATTGACAAAACCTTCTGGTTGCATCATATACAACTCTTCGTTAATATCCATTAAGGAATGCAGTTTTTGACATCCATTTGCCAGATTTCATAATCATAAAATGTGGCAATTGCTAACATGATTCGGATAGACTTAAGCATCGCTACGGGTGAGAAAGTCTCATCGTAGTCAACTCCTTGAACTTTGTCGAAAACCTTTTGCGACAAGTCGAGCTTTGTAGATAGTGGAATTACTATCAGCGTCAGCCTTCTTCTTGAAGATCCATTTATTCTCAATGGCTTGCCGGTCATCGGGCAGTCCACCAAAGTCCACACCTTGTTCTCATACATGGATCATATCTCAGATTTCATGGCCTCAAGCCATCTGTCAGAATCTAGGCTCATCATAGCTTTTTCATAGTTCATAGATTCGTTGTGGTCTAATAACATGACTTCCAAGACATGATTACCGTACCATTCTGGTGCAGAACGTGTTCTGGTCGACCTACGAAGTTCTGTAGCAACTTGATCTAAAGTTTCATAATCATCATCATATCTTCCTCTAGTTGGTGTAGGCATCACGGGGACGGTTTTCTCTGATGTGCTACTCTCCAATTCGAGAGAAGGTACAATTACCTCATCAAGTTCTACTTTCCTCCCACTCACTTTTTTCGAGAGAAACTCCTTCTCTAGAAAGGACTCATTCTTAGCAACAAAGATCTTGCCTTCTGGTCTGTGGTAGAAGGTGTACCCAATTGTTTCCTTAGGGTATCCTATGAAGACACACTTTTCTAATTTAGGTTCGAGCTTATCAGGCTGAAGCCTTTTGACATAAGCGTCACATCCCCAAATTTTAAGAAACGACAACTTAGGTTTCTTGCCAAACCATGGTTCATACGGTGTCGTCTCAACGGATTCAGACGATGCCCTATTTAACGTGAATGCAGTTGTCTCTAATGCATAACCCCAAAAACGATAGTGGTAAATCGATAAGAGACATCATAGATCGCACCATATCTAATAAAGTACGGTTATGACATTCAGACACACCATTACGCCGTGGTGTTCCAGGTGGTGTGAGTTCTGAAACTATTCCACATTGTTTTAAATGAAGGCCAAACTCGCAAATTAAATATTCGCCTCCGCAATCAGATCGTAGAAACTTTATTTTCTTATTACGATGATTCTCCACTTCACTCTGAAAATCTTTGAACATTTCAAATGTTCCAGACTTGTGTTTTATGAAGTAGATATACCCATATCTGCCTCAAATCATCTGTGAAGGTCAGAAAATAACAATACCCGCCGCGTGCCTCAACCCTTTGACCTTCCTCTGCCGCCCATCTTCATCCCAACATGCCCACTTTTAATGGCGCCCGAGCCGTAGTTTAAATCACCGCCGCACTCCTAGCTCTCGCTACATTCTTCTCTCCGCCTCTCCGATCCCCCTGTCGTCTCCCTCCAATCAGCCGAACCTCGCCGTCCGCCGTACGCCATGGCGCATCACGATGGGCTGCCCCTAGTCTTCCAGTTTATTGAGGAAAACCCTGAGCCGGAGGAACAAGAACATAAAGAGCTTTCAGACGAGTTTGGCATGGCCATGGGGGAAGTCGCCGCGTCTGTCCCCGTTGTGGAAGATATGCCCTAGAGGCAATAATAACAACTATTATTTATCTCCAAGTTTGTAATTATATTTTTTCCATGCTAAAACTGCAATGGATCTTGAGTCTATATATCTATAAAGTTTCAGAGGAAAACTCATATGCACGTGTGAAATAATAAATGATAAAATATATTCATAATCATGCATCTTAGACTAGCCATACACTCATCTCTATAAACACGCGTGCACTAAAAGCACATCGCGAGAAGACTTGAAATAAATTCAGAAAAATACAAATAGCAATGTCAAGTCTGGAACTTGAACTCTGGTGAGCAAGGGGTACTATTATCCTCCTAACCATCCAACCACATGTTGGTTCATATCAACAATTCGATATCGCTATGATCTGTAGTTGTTTCCCAAGAGGACATTACATGTGTACTATTGAGATTGGAAGTTGTCTTTTAGTGTACGGAATAGTCTATTTGCAGGAAGTGATTGGGTTGATTGAAAATAAAATCGCCAGTAATATACATTATAGGGCTCTGATAAGAGCTATACGTGTGGCACGAAACAATCCCGCTTTGACGTTTTTTGATGGCAAGTTTAGTTACAAGAGGAATAGATGATGACAATTTTAGTTGTGAAGTATGTCAACTTTTTATTTGGACGACAAGTTTTAATATTTTTGGATTTTTTTGGATGACAACTTTAGTGTAAAAAATGTTAGGACGGTGTTACTTCGTGCCACACTTATGTCATTTTATCATTTGATAAATAATAATCCCTATTTCGTTGATCATTTTTGTAGTTAATTTAAATTGGTCTCACATAATTTAATTACAACACATAAATTTTGAATATATGAAACCAAGTTAAATTCGTAACAATTGTACTTTCTGTAGTCTGTGACACCATGGCTATAGATATGTCCGCATTTTTATTAGTGACAGATTCGTGGGAAGCGGATTAGGAGCACCCGGGTGCTCCATCCTCCTATATTCAAAAATAATTTAATAATTCAATAAAAAGTAAAAAAAATCTTGGATATATTTTTAAACCAAAAATGACTAGGTATTGTATTCATATAAAAAGTTTGGCCAAGAAATAATTCTCGTTGACTTCACGGTAAAAAAAACAAAAATATGACGACAATATAGCATGAATAGTATTTGTATCTAGCATTTTTTGGAAAATCTTTGACCCCGAATACATTTTCTATTTAAATCTTTTATACGAGTGCACTACTTGGTCATGTTTGATTTCAAAAAATGTTTCGGAATTTTTTTTGACTTTTTTGAATTACTAAATTATTTTTAAATATAGGGGGGCGTAGCAGCCGACAGCCCCCCAAAAAAAGATTCTTGCCAGTATCATCGGCGGGTTCGGCGGCTGCGTTCACCGCTGCCATCCTGTCTGCGCTCCCCTGACCGGCGCCATGAGAGCGGCTGCGCCGGTGGCTCTCGTGGACAGCGCGTGCATCAGTTAACGTCGCAAAGTCCTTCGTCGCGAACCGCATCGCAGCGCCGGTCGGAGCGGCGGCCATCCGTCCGTTCCCCTCTGCGTTGTGCTACGCCGTCTCCGCTGAAGCTTCAATCTCCTCGGACGACCGCGTTGTTGAGCGGATTTTCCTCATCTAGCAGCAGCGCTGGCGACTCGTATCCATCTACCAAAGAAAGGAGCAGCATCTTATCCATTCACTATGCTTCTTTTTTCCTTTTACCCTGCGTTTGTACGAACAGGTGCATATCCTCTCTTGCCTTACCGTCTCCTCTCTCTAGGAAATAGATTTGAGTAGGGTGGGCATGCATAGCAGTAGCACGGTTACCAAATTACTTGTTCCAGTATTTTATTTAGCGTTTACATTGTTGAAATTTTCTATTATTTGTGAAATCGGATCGGGTTTGCTAGGTCTATCTAAGAAAGAAAGGTTACAGTAATTGAGAAAATGATCTTGCTTCCTCTATGGTTCTGTTACTTTAGAACCACATCCGCAATGCATTTGATATTGATTTTGTGAAATCAGTTGTTTACCTAATGCATAGAAGTACCTTTGGTGACAAATAAAATATTTCAGAGAGAACATATTAAAACAGATAAAATATTTAATCAGATACGAATGGTTTTACTTGTTCTAGTTATAGCTGTTAAAAAACAAATATCAACGTTCTTTGCAACCTTGTCTGATCGGATGGACGCTCTTCATCTGATATGAGTATCTGCAATCCAGTTCTGCTGCTAACCCTTGCCATTGCAACATAGAATTGGCGATGTGTGAACACTTGCCTTTCTAAGTAGAGTCCAACCTTTTTGAGAGATCGCCCCTGACTTTTGTTTATAGTCAGAGCAAAGCAGACTGATATTCGGTATTTTCTCCTTTTCAGAATGATAGGCCATTTTGAATCACTTGGTGACATGATAATTCGTGGGATGTAAACTTTGCCACCAATTTAGGACGTGTTATGACCTGGCCTTCGGTGAAACGCTTTCCTAGTTGTGTTATTGTTATTCGTGACCCATTTCGAAGTCCTGCACTTTAATTGATGTTCTTCATAGGCACTAGCGGAGCTACCCAAAATTTATTGGACGGGCCAGAGGGAATCAGGCTGAAGGAAATCATAAAAAATTTGCTCTCAAAGTCCAGATTCACCTTCACTCTTCACTGTTTCTCTTGGGCATGGGCGGGCCACGGCACAGTTTTGTTTGCACGTAGCTCCGCCCCTGTTCATAGGCATTACTGGTAATCCTACTCTCAGCCTCAATTCATGATCTGATAGTCCAGAAAATGTTAAACTATTTAGAATTCAGTTGGGTACAACATAACTTTGTCTTCCACCATAGACATTGACTTGCAGGTTGTATCTGAACTGAGATAGGTCACCTCTTCTCCAAGAATGTGACTCATAATGTAAGTGTTAATCTGATCACACCAAACTATGCCTTATTCTAATCTAGGCCTTGAATCATTGTGCTCCGGAGTGCCTTCCTTTTCTTATTCTTCTGCATGATGATTGTTTACTGGTTTGTTATCAATACCGGCACATTAGTGAATTACGGCATGCTTCCGCTTGGGCTTGTTTCCATAGATATTGATTTGTTTATTTCCTGACTACCTTTAGTTTTTTATTCTTCATCAAGATGTGCAGCACGAGCTGTGTTCCTCCCCCTACCCCTTTTCGTCTGGTTAATAGTGATTTCGTCATCCTCTGGTTCTTGCTTTATAGTTTCCAAAACTGATAACTTGCTCGCTTGCTCCTGCAATTTTTTTATAGCAATTAGGGAGGTGCAGAACTATGAAAAAACAGGCAAAGACACCCAAAAACTTATATGGTTATCCTTCTGAATTCCCTTTTTCTTAGATTCCTTATCAACACCAGTAAGCCTTATGTTGGTCTTTGAATAATTCTCAGTTCCTTCCTTTTCTGAATGTCCATCCTCAACAATATTTCTGGTATATGAACACTGCCACATCTGTGAGTTATTATTGTACGCTTTCTTTTAGGTCTTGATTCCTTGAATATGGATTCATTTTTCTCCTGACTATCCTCATTTTCTGATCTTTCATTAGAATGTACAACATGACATATCATCCTAGTCTTAGTCTTTTTAGTGTCCTTCATAATGGTTTATGGGTTTATCATCCTCCATCTGCCCATTCAAGACATTTGGTGTCTCGGTAACAGGTTTCTACAAAAACATGACAATCTGATAAATTGCCATTAACATTCAATTTAAAATATGGCATGCATATATAAAATAATATAGAGCATCGTAGTAGAAATAGATGATACCTGATTAACATTTGGATGATGTACTGATGGATCTTTTCAGAATTTATGAAAAAGATTCTATAAACAGTGTAATCTTGATAACTGTGCTTGAAATTATAGTCATTCAGTATGAAATGAAAAGTCAATCTCCGCCCACATATTTTCTGGATTTGTTTTGTCTGCTCATGGATATCACAATCATCCCTATCTATTAAGAATTTTACAGATTGCTTAATCAGTTTTTTTGCTTCTGCCTTAAACATGGTGCAAATTGTTGCTGTACTCAGATCACATATCTCTAGCTCTATTTCCTCTGCAATATCATCTTGCAAGCGATGCCTGTTTTTGCATGAGATAAGTATCCATGTACGTGCATGGATTATGAGTCGAAGGACTAGTCAAGACTAGTCTATGAGTCTCAACTCCAGGGGCTGACTAACTTCAGCGTCGCCTAGTCTATGAGTCGCAACTTTAGCGTCGATTAGTCTATGAGTCTCAACCTTGGAACGTCTTGTCGACTCGTAAACCATGTGTACGTGGTAAAATATGATTTATTCATATTACTGTAGAAAATCTGTTTCACCTCGTTTGAAGCTCTGTTGTTCCTACGTGGTAGAATATGATTTATTCAGATTAGTCTATGAGTTGAAGGTCTGTCTAGGGCACATCTAGATGTGCCCTAGTTATCGCACATCTAAATGACTCAATCAATCTAGAAAGAAAAGGAAAAAGGACAAAAGATGATGCTAATACGAATCTTAGCATAAAATCAATGATATAGGACTTAGATGTGCAGTACTTAGAGCACATCTAGATGTGCTTTTGCAAAACTGTTTAAAATAAACGAGCAAAAGAAAATTCAAAACAAATTAGTAGTGTGAGAATAGGAACCTGATAGATGAGGAATAAAACGTACACCAGGTCTATCCCTCAACTTGCACTCCAATTTGAGAGAGAGGTTGATTTGTTTTCCATGGGGGAGAAGGAGAGACAGGAGAGATTCTATGGCGTACGATTGCTTCAGGTTGTTTATTGTTTACGCGAGAGGAGGAGACGTGGAGTAGAATTTTTTTTATCAGGAAAAGATGTAGAGTACATAGATATCTTAGGGTTATCTCATTTTCCTTCTATTTGTACAACCGTCAAAGTATTGTTGTGGGCCTGCTCCTCGGGCTGGGCTCTCTAATCAATTTATTTTAGGCGAGAGAATTATCTGGTTAATCTGCACCGTAATAATTTGGTCCCACCAGATTAACTGCTCATATTTTCTAATTAACATGGGAATTTCTTGGGAGTCTCTAATCAGTATAGGTATAGATAGATTTTTTTTGAGTCTTAGTATAGGTATAGATAGATGCTAAAAGAGCTTGTTTATGGGCTGTCCATGTTTTGGGCTTGTGTATGGTGCCATGTGCCAGCTATTTTTTATTTTATTTTTGTGCCTCTTGACACACTTCGAATGGCCGAATGGCAATGCCAGATTAAACAGACATGGATACTTGAATCACTGGCTTCATTCAGTTCTCTTGTATTTAGCTGTCTAACCAGTGTACTTGTGTGTGCTAACTTTTACACAACGTACAAGTTTCACTTTTTTGCAATTATATATGGTACATGAGTTATGCAAGTAATGTAATGTGAGTATTTCTTGTCTCACATTTCAGAATTTTAGCTAATGCATTTTTAGATGGACCACTGTATTGGTCAATGGTATGTTATACTGGTTAAGTTGGATGATTTAAGCATATGCATGCATCTCATTGTTTTCTATTGCTGTTTTTTGTTTCACAAACAGTCCACCACTATTATAATTGATCTTCTAGTTCAATGTGCCTTTTCTTCCTGCAATGGTTTATACTGATATACTCATTGAGCAGGGAAACCCTCAAATGACAAAGACCAGGAGGATAGGAAGGGTGACAATGAGATGGCAGGCGCTGGAAATGTTTCTGATGTGGATCTTGCTGGGAAAATGTTAGATACTGCAAGAGTAATAATGGAACAGAGCACAGGCAACACTGGAGATATCAAGAATCCTTTCCGCTCTTACTGAAGTCTTCATGGAAAAGAGAAAGAGGTAGTTTCGGTTATCTTTGTTACTCATGCATTTAACTGGCAACTGGTCTTGATACTAATGTCACCAATTTTATTTGCAGAGTAATTAATTAGACCAGTCACTCAGTGAAATGTTTAGCCATCTTGGAGCATTTACCTATGGCGGGGCCGTGCTTGACACCAGGGGCAGAGGCTTCCCTTTTGCTTGTTCAAGGGTGACATGGCGAACGCGGATGCAACGCCGACGAGAGTTGTTGGGAACACTGATATTTACCCAGGTTCGGGCCGCATGGTGCGTAAAACCCTACTCTTGCTGGTTGGTTTCTTTGGTGGGAGGAGATTACAAAGTTGATAAAGTGGCTGCTCGTCCTGGGAAGGGAACGGGCAGGTTATCCTTTCTGTCTAGCCTATCTAAGATCTGAGCTTGTCCGAAAAAAAGTCTCCCTCCATACAGTAGCCTGGTCCTCCTTTTATAGTGCAAGGGGTCACCACAGTGGCTAGAAATGGTATTGGGAATACTGTATACACATAGTGAAATATCTACTGCATATATACCGCATTAAATGTGGGGGCATGTGTCTTCTTCTCGAGTCCGGGAACGGACACACGTCAAGTCACTGCCGCTTAGTGTAATTACCTCCTATTACCGCGCCACATACCTTAACAGATGTCGTGCGCGTGGTAAAAGGGGTTAAGCATCCGGCACGTCAACACCGTTTAAGGGGGAAATGACCTTAGCACGCCACACTGGTAAAGGCCTGTGGTCTGCTACGTCACTGGGCCAGGTCACTGTAGCGCTGGGGGCTATGTTTTTAAGGCGGTAAGGCGAGGCGAGGCGCTGGGGGGGGTGGGGGGGCGCCTCACTGCCTAAGCGGTAAGGCATAAGGCGAGGCGACGCCTTAGAGACTTGTAAGCAACAGAATTAAGTAGAAAACTAGAAATTGGTAGGCAATTAGGCATTGAGCAACTAGGCATACAGCCATACACACCTTGCAACTGATTGTTGTAGAGCTCATATAGCATCCATTCCCATCCTCTTTGCATTTGCTTTTCTCCCCAGCAGAATTCTGCATCAACATTAAGTCATGAACAAATATGTTAGAATAATGTATCACTTACCAGTGCACATTCCACAAAAAATAGAAATAAAAGTGAGGCAGCGAGCAAAAGTGGAAAGAAAGATAGCAAGTATGAGTGCAACTGCAATCTGCAATGCATGGCATACATATTACATAACCATTAACCAATTCAAATGACACAAGTCTAGTAGTCCACATAACAAAGGTGAAAGGTCCACATCATAAGACAAACAGAATAATAGATAATTCCAGCATAGCAAAAGGGATAAAGGTGGCCAGCTCAGCTCTCTCATCTCATGTCTCTCCACTCTCGAAGTCTCAATCAAAAGTCATCATCATCAAACTCATTGGCATTGGTGTTGTCTTCACCATCTTGGTCAACATTAGTTGGCTCTTGATCGTCATTGCTCACATCATCATCATCCTCAACGTAGTCTGAATCCTCCCCCTCCGCATTGGGCATACTTGAGTGTTGTTCTTGCTCCAAGTCCTCCTCTGCCTCATCTTCTTCAGGAACTGTAGGTCGTGTTGTAGTAGGTCTCTTGCGTGCGTAGTGTTGCAGACGGATATTTGTCTGGCCCCTACGAACTGTAGTTGCTGTCCTATGCAGATTGCGGCCTCGAAGGTTTGAAGATGCACCAATAGCCACATCAACATCCTCCCATGTAATGTCTTGATTGTCTTCAGGACAACCTCGAGCACCTTGAGGTTGTGATAGTGATGGGTCCACCCACTCATTGCCCCAATCAAAATCCTCAATGACCAAAGCCTCAAAGCTATTCTCGCCCACCTTCTCACGCCTCTTTTGAAACCGTTGCATATTCTTCCGGTTGTATGAAACAAAGACAAGATCATTCAACCTTTTCCATTGTAACCTGTTCCTTTTCTTCGTATGGATCTACAAAGTAGAAACAGCAAGTGAAATAAGTAAACAACTTGCTGAAATCATCATTGAACAAACACAAATACTGCTTTACTAGTTGACTTACAAATTCAAACGTGCTCCAATTCCTCTCACAACCAGATGATGAAGCACAAAGACTAACAATGCGCTTTGCAAACCTTTGTAGGTCAATGGCCCGACCACCAAATGAACTCCACCAATCAACTAAAATGATAAAAACTGACACATATTAAGAGTTTGTACAGAAATTATATTGCTGGAACTGGAATTAACATGCTGAAATTAACATGATGCATTTAATATGACTTACGAGGGTTTCTTGTGCTCATGGTCTCGAGTGCCAATGGATTAGAAAAGCCTTCTCGCTGGCGCTCATAGAGCACAGCTTGTTGATCAATCTTTTTTCGAACATTGACATCCGGTACCATTTTTGCAAGCACATCATTAAAGCAGCTCCTAAGCTCCCCAACTAAGGCATCATCATTTCTGCTTACAATAGGAAAGAACTTTCCTGGGTTCAAAAATAGAGCAGCCCCATACAATGGATGATCCATTTGATTCTCCCAACGCTTGTCAACAATGGCCAAGATCTTCTTGAGCAATGGTTGCTTGTTTTGTTGAGGGAAACCTAGATTGATCCTCTCCTTTGCATAAATCATAAGTGCTTTAATCTCTGGCATGGCAGGCTTCTCATCACCATCCGCTACTCTAAGAACTCTAAGAAGTGGAGTTGAAGCTCTAAGGCAATCCTCAATTGCGCTCCACCACTCCGTTGAAAGTATAATCTCTTGCACATTCAAGCCAACTTGTGTTTTTGCTAACTTGTTTCCAACCCATTCATCAGATGTAAATAAACTCCTCAATGCAGCCTTGTTCTTGACCAAACTCCTAAGTGTGAGGATGGCTGTGGCAAAACGAGTTGCTGCTGGTCTCACAAGATCCCCACCCGTGGCCTTCCTCATTAGACTAAGAAGTCTTCCATGTCTATAGATGAAAGTTGTGACACGTCTAGCCCCTGCAATAGGCTTCTTAAATGCCTTCAACTTCCCCTTAGTGGGCCGGGTCTGGTGCATCGCGGAACGGAATGCTCGTTCCCAGGGGACGACTCGTTCACGGGAGCCCACGCCTTGGGCGTTCCCGGGAAGGATGTGGATGTCTTGATATCTCCTTATACCTTCTTGTTGGTGTGGAAGTCAAGGGTCACGAGTGTAGCACCTCTCGATGACCTACCTGGATGTGTTCTTAGTCGTGCTTCGCTTGTATCTCCAGGGAGGAGCCTTGGATGATTCTTGGACATGCTGATGCCTAGGTGATCTCCCGGCAAGGAGCCACTGTGTGGCGCGCACATGAGAGTTAGTGGGTACCCGATACCCGCGACACCGACAACCTAACTGCATTCTGTTTGCGGTATGAAACTGTCAATCGTCTGTCATATAGGAGTAGTATTTGCATCCTTCCCGGAGGTGGGTTTCTGTGGTTTTAGGAGTACTAAATTTTTAATTAGATATGTGCTGGTATCTTGTAGATTTGGCTGGTCTTCCTGTTGCTTATCCCCCTTAATTCAGTCCCAGGATTCCCTGCACCTGCTTGGTTTTGGAGCTGCCTCCATTATGTAAATTGTGTATAAAAATGCCCCCCTGTCCCCTGAGATGTATAGCATCAAGGTTGATGTTAGTGCGGAACTGCATGAGCTCCTAGTGAACGAAGAGATCTTTTGGTTGCAGCAGTCTCATGAAAGATGGCTACTGAAAGGAGATCTTAATACTGACTACTATCATAAGATTGCGAACGGGCGTAAGAGGAAAAACACGATCCATTCCCTGAAAGCTGGGGATGTGGAAATAGAAGGGACTAATAATCTGATTGCCCATGCGACAGAGTTCTACAAAAACCTTTTCGGTCCAGCACCCGGCAATGAGTTCCATATGGATCCTGATACTTGGACCACTAATGAAAAACTTGATGAAGAGGATAACGCTGATCTGTGTCGGGCCTTTACGGAGACAGAAGTTAAGGAAGCTCTGTTTGCTATGGCACACAATAGAGCACCTGGGCTGGACAACATTCCTGTGGAGTTCTATCACGTGTGCTGGGATATCATGAAGGATGATATTATGCTCCTGTTTGAACACTTTCATAAAGGGGAACTGGATGTACAACGCCTCAATTATGGTGTGATTACTCTCCTCCCCAAAACCGCGGACGCAGACAAGATTCAGCAGTTCCGCCCGATTTGCCTCTTCCGCCCGATTTGCCTCCTGAGGTGTCCGTACAAACTTATTACTAAGGTCCTAGATAGGTGAGTTGAAAAATATGCTGATAAGCTCATCAATAGGGCCCAGAATGCTTTCGTGAAAAAAAGGAACATCATGGATGGTGTGATGTCTTTGCTTGAGATCCTTAACTACAATCATGTGAAAAAGAGGGTGGGTGTAGTTCTGAAACTTGATTTTGAGAAGGCTTTAATGATAAATGGTGCGGGTGGATTAGGAGTATCCTGCATAATGGGACTGTGAGCATTAAGTTGAATAACCAAGTTGGCCCCTATTTCCAAAGTGCGAAAGGGGTTCGGCAAGGTGATCCCCATTCCCCTTTCTTGTTCAATCTAGCTGTGGATTGTTTAGCAAAAATGATTACAAATGCCCAAAAAAGTGGCCTGTTAGTGGGTCTGGCCTCTGATCTAATTCCTAATGGGGTAGCAGTTCTCCAATATGCGGACGATACCATCATATGCCTGGAGCATGACATTGGCAAAGCTGTTAACTTGAAAATGCTTCTTTATATGTTTGAATTGATGTCAGGGCTTAAGGTGAATTTTCAGAAAAGCGAGATTCTTACTGTGGGGGGTGATGATAATGTGGTGAATATGTATGCAGACTTATTCCATTGCGAGGTGGGCAGCTTCCCCATCAAATATTTAGGGATGCCTGTCAGTTACACCAATCTCAGAAACTCAGATTGGGAATTCATAGATACTAAATATTTGAAAAATTTTGAAGCTTGGATTGGTAATGCAG
>NC_041380.1:115571663-115589978 GCF_002162155.2 Triticum dicoccoides
CTGACCTTGCTAGATTCGGTGGTCACCCAACTATCCTTATACCATATGTCTATGTGGCTCATGAATAAAACCTTCATCGAGCCTTTAGACAAGCATAGAAGGAAGTTTTTCTGGCAAGGGTGCAATAAGAAGAGGAGGTACCATCTGGTTAGATGGAATAGGATCTGCAGATCCAGAGATAAGGGTGGCCTGGGTGTTAAGGACTTACACAAGCAGAATATTAGTTTGATGGTCAAATGGTGGTGGAAACTAGAGACCCAAACGGGTATGTGGCAAGATATTGTTCGGGCGCGCTACCTGACTAACAAATCTGTGGCCTCGGTTAAGCCCAGGTTTTCTGATTCCCCTTGCTGGAAAGCCCTGCTTAAAGTCAAAGATATTTACTTTGTGGGCAGAAGGATCCATCTGGAATCTGGTGACCTAGTTAGAGTCTGGAAAGATTCCATAAACGGGCTGAGTCCTTTCCAGACCCTTTACCCTTCGCTGTTTGAGATTTGTAATGATCAGGATTGCACTATTGATAGGTTCAAATCTGTGGATGTCCATTCTTTCTTCAGAAGGAGGCTCACGCCTGAGCTGTCCTGTCAATGGGGAGAAATAAGTAATACGATCAAGAATATCCAGCTGAGCCAGGGTGGGGACCGGGTCTACTGGGGGCTTAATAGTAATGGCAAATTCTCCACTAAATCTGTGTATAAGTGGCTTGAAAACCCTCTTAGTGGTTGCCATTATAGATGGATTTGGAAAGCCAAAATCCCTCTCAAAATCAAGATCTTCCTGTGGCAGCTGTCTCAGGACGCAGTGCTCACTAGGCAAGTCATGAGAACGAGGAAATGGACTGGGAATCCTACATGCTCTTTCTGTAACGAGTTGGAAACCTCCCAACATCTGTTTTTTACTTGCCCTGTGGCTAAAGTGGTCTGGAGATGCGTTGGGGTAGTACTGGGTACTGAGATGTGTCCGAATAGCTACTGGCAATATTTTGCATGGTGCCATGCTTTTCTCCCTGATGGACAAAAGTACTATACTGTGGGCTTGGCTGCTGCTTGCTGGGCCATTTGGCTAGCTCGAAACCGAGCTACGTTCGAAAAGAAACTTATCAAAACGCCTTTTGAGATAGTTTTTTCCATGTGTTCTTTCCTGCTGTACTGGACAGGGCTGCAGGAGGAGGAGGGCGCCAAGGAGCTGCGAAGCGGTGCTGAGATGATCAGGTCGAGCACGATGCGCATGATGGGAATGTGCAACGCGGTGAGGGTGCCGATCGAGGGAGATTGAAGGTCTGCAAGAAGTCTCGTTGGCTGGAGATGGGCGATCCTACGATCCTGTGATGGCGTTTCGGTTCTTTTGTGGATGTCTCATGTCGTTGTCTGTAGTGAAAACTCAAGAAATAGGGTGTTTGCTGTGGATTTTCGGTGCTGTCTAGGTTTTCGCCCCATGGCATTCGTTTCGATGGCGGGCGAATGCAGTGGGTTTCCTGGCAGTGCCCGAACTCGCTTTACCTCTTTCCCTTCTCCTGACATGTTTCTGAACTTTGTATTTCCGTTCTTTTGCAATGGAAAGGGGTATAGCCCGGTTCGAAAAAAATGTAAATTGTGTATACAGAACCATAAAAGTGCCAAGGAAATTCCACTTGAGAAGATGAGATAAAGATCATTACCGACATATTGGCTGCATTTGAGAAGATACTATTCATGTTAGCAACATGATATCCCACATGAATCTAATGATGTATGAACGAAGATGCTGATTTTTTTCCTTCTTTAATTCATCTTGCAGACCTGGAGCAAGCAACCTCAACCCCAAAGCTATGCCACAGGCGAGATCATGAATTATTTTGACTCAGCTTGCTGATTTCCTGATCATCACTCATATGTAGGTCATAGCAGCTAGATAAATGTCCTAAAATTGGCAGGATATGCCTGTAACATCATGTCAAGGTGCTCCCTGTTCCCTTGGCACTCACCTATGTACAAGTACTGTAGCTAGATAAAAAGTTACCAGACATTCGCCATGAGTGGAACGGTATCTTATTGCCTGGTAATTTTAGCACTAGCATTCAGATAGTTGCTTTCATCTGTCATCCAAGGGATCATCAGTGGCTCGAAAGGCGGCGATACTGTTCATTTTTTTCGAAGGAGTCCGTTGTCTTGGGAGCGCCACAGACCTGATCCCAGGCGAAGGTACCCAAAGGTTCTCCAGCATCAAAATACTAGAAACTGTCTGAACCTCAAGACCTATTCTTTGAGGCCTTCCATAGCTATGAACCTCAAGACCTATTCTTCGTGTCTACAGCATCCAAAATACTAGAAGTTCAGGACTCTAGTCACTAGAGTCTAGTCCATTTTCCGATTTCCAAACTCGGCGTGTTCATTATGGAGTAATGTCAGGAGCGAACTCCATAGGTGGTTCGTTCTACGATTATACAAAAAACCAAACTACTACACTGGTGCTAGTTAGTCTTCACATGTTGGGTCGTCCGATAGAAAACTGATAATAGTGCTATCATGCAAAGTCTTACGTTGGTACAGAGTCAGACTGATGTTCTGATACTGCAACCTAGTAACAAAGCGGGTATAATCTGTGTATAACTTGATAATTACTCCCTCCCTTCACATATATAAGATGTTCTAACTTTTTTCTGAATCGGATGTATATGACACGTGTTAGTGTGTTTGTTCACACATTTCAGTCCGCATGTAGTCTGTATTGAAATATCCAAAACATTTTATATTTGTGAACGGAAGGAGAAAGTGATTGTAACCTTGTAATTTCGGGCGAGAAAATTATATTAAACCATGTCACCAGAGAACTAGTTTTGAAGAGTGCCAACAAAAACAATAAATGAAAGTCGATCGTCAACTGGACAATTGAGAGACTTTTTGGAAACTGCGTTCATATCATAGACCTCTCTATTCGGCTCGTATGCCCATCGTCTGGACCAAAATAAACTTTTTTTTTGGGGGGGGGGTATTCATATTTATCTTTTGTTTTCATTTGGGCGAATTCCGAATGAGAGCACCTTTCTTTAAATAAGACAGTGACATACTCCCTCCATCTCCATCAATTATGTCACTCAATTCCTCTTTACTTTTGTGGAAAAATCCAATCGTTCAAATGCATTTCTTACCCTGTCTTCTACAACCTCACTAGTTGTAAGAGATGAACCAGGAAATGCATTCGAGCCCGACTCTGAAACTCCTTTTCTGTTTTCGGTATTTGTTCTGTGTTATTTTTTCCAGCCACTCTTTCGGAATAAATAGCATCTCAGGTTGTTTCATAAGTAAAGAAACCAATGAAAATTGAAATTATTTAGCTGGATCACTAAACTGGGTATTTGAAAACAGAACTCATTGATCGATCCCTAACTAGGGAGATACGAAAATATAAAGAAGCTAAGAGAAACAACAAATCATTCACTGGCCATAAAAACAAACACATTATTCGCTTATTCGGTGTCCTCATTTTATGGCAGCAAGGCGATTGACGAATATGCCGAATGCTTCATCAGTGTCGACCATACTGATCCTGACCACCTTTTGATCAGCTCCGAACTTAGTCCCGCTGCGGGTTATGATCTTGTTCGCACGCAAGAAGCTCTCTAGGTCTTCCACTTCTTGCTTCTGACAGCGCAGCCATGCGAATGCTGCAATCCAGAAGCATTATTTTAGAAAATGCAACTGAATCAAGAAAAAATAGGTCATACTAGATTGGATCATTTTATCTTTGTAAGGTTAAGGTAGACTGTGTAATGTGCGTACCAGGATTAGAGGTGACGGTGTCCTTGGTGAAGGCGCAGAAGCCGGCCACCTCGTCGGGGAGGCTGAAGATGCCGGAGGCTGCTACGGCAGCACGGAGTGCACGCCAGCGCTGTGCCATCTTCTGCCGCGCGTAATGGAAGAGGAGGTTCGCGTCCCCACCGGCAGCGGTGGCAAGCTGGTGCTCGTAGCCGTCTGTGACCGCCCCGAGTACCTTGGCGGCGCGTAGCTGCGCGTCCTTGGACACGCCTATGGTGCTTTGCTCCATGAACTTGCTCATCTTCTGTGCCACCTCCTTGTCCTTCACCAAGGCCCACCTGCATACAATGCAAGCAACCATAAAAACAACAAGCTAAGCTTAACATCTATGAAGTAAATACATGTTATCATGGATTCATTCATTGTAAGTTGTGATGTGATTACCCTATCCTCGTGCCGGCGTGGCCCGTACACTTTGACACGGTGAAGAGCATGATGTCATGCGCGAGCATGCGGGTGATGGGAGTGTACTGCGGCCAGTAGTAAGCCAGGTCGTGTATGTCCTTGCCGGACTTGGACTTGAGGACGGCCTCGCGGATGCTGCCGTCGGGGTTGCTCGGTGAGCAGATGACCTCAATGTAGTCGTCGCCGTCAAATGCGTTGGCGTCGCCGGCCCATCGGTAGAGCCGTGAGTTGAGGAAGTCCGTCAAGGGCGGGTACATCTGCACAAGATCGAGCATACCACATAGCGATCTACCTTCTCTCACAGTAAAAAATATCGATCAATTATTTTCTTCACAAAATAAACTAATGCTTACAGAGTAGAAAGGGGTAGTTGATACGACGCTGACGGGCGCGTCGGCAGTGGGCGGGGCGAGCGCGTAGAGTGCGGCCTGGAAGAGCTGAGAGGATCCGGTGCCGACGAGGACGTGGTAGCCCTCGATGGCGGCATTGCCGACGAGGCGGTGGAGGCGGCGCACCTCACGCTCGAAGCCTGGCTCGAGGAACCAGCAAAGGTTGCCGACGTCAGAGAAGTAACTCATCGTCTGATACCCTGGAATCACCAGCGTAGCGCTTTCGCCAATCGGTCCGCGCCAAAACGTCTCAAACATCGTTGGATCACCGCTGCAAACAACAACATTATTATCATATATAGAAAAATCAAATGTGCACGGTACAAAGTTTGGTAGGGGGAGACCAAAAGATAACACAAACCATAGCTTTTGATGCAGTAATAATTAGGGTACTTGGTGTTAGATTATACTTCTATACAAACAAAGCTGCCTAAAACACATGCTGAGTTCATAAAAGGAGATGGTAAAATTTGCACGATAATTTGCCACGTTTCTGTCATGGTAAAATCGTCTTGGTAAATGCTAATTTGCCACGTTTCTGTCATGCTGAGTTCATAAAAGGAGTACATGGCACTTGTATTTTTTTCTTTCCACTAGTATATGCATACATTTTTAGATGCATATGCATCTGTCATGGTAAAATCGTCTTAGTAAATACATGACACATGGCTTTGTATTTTTTTCTTTCCACTAGTAAATGCGTACATTTTAGATGCAAATGCATGTTAATCGTATAGAAATATGAGGTACTGGGATACTAAGCAACTTTGGACTTTGGACTTTGGTCATGAACTATTTGCTGTATTGAAGTTTAATTATTTGTTTGAGTTGTAATAATAATTGAACTATTTTTTGTCGATTTGTTTTGTGTGTCATGGTTATGACACTTCTATGACGATAATTGTGACAGAAACACATATCATCATAGATGTGGCGGGCTCCTACTTCTGTGACAACATTATTTTTGCAACAGTCGTGTCACTATTTAATACCGACCCCGTCCGTATAATGTTGTACTCCATCCGTACCAAATTACTTGTCTTAGATTTGAATAGACATGATGCATCTGGACACATTTATAGATACACCCGTATCAAGAGATGGAGATTGTACCAAGTCAGCGACACTTATTGCATATTGCATACTAAACACATACCATTTGGATTGTCCTGATTTGATGACCAAGATTATTCGATTATGCCCCTTTTCGTCTTTTTATATATATATATGGATGGATCAGTAGTGTTAGAGGAAAAGTATCTTTTGTCAAGAAGAAAGGAGAGGGGAAACGCACATATACCTAACTAACTCATGCGTGACCTGTAACTGCATATAAAAATCAGCTACCCGGACCCAACAAAGCCCTACGCTGGATACGTAGTCTCGTCATCTTGGCGACGTAAAGTATCAGGTAGACATGCATGTGTCACGTCACGTAAAGTACCACGTAGACAGGCATGGATCACGTCACGTATATGTACGCGTGGACGTTCTCCACCGGAGGATTAATTATTGCAGCTGTGAAAAACCAAGAGACGATGAATATGAGGTGAAATTCGTACTGGTCCAAATTGATGACCGAGTCACACGCGACGGGAGGCTTGCCAGACGACGGCGCCACAGCCGCCGCCTTCTTCACCTTCTTGCTGGCCTGCTTCTCGGCGGCGGCGCGGCCACGGAGGTAGATCGCCAGCGCCACGATGTTCAGCGCGACGGACCCGAGCACGCCGATCCGCCCGGCAATCGCCGCCAGCCCGTCGCCATTATCCCTCGCCATCGCCGTAAATCCAAGTACTGAGAGCCCACAAGTGCTATATATAGATCGATGGGATTGGGAGATACCCCCTGGGAGGGTTTATATGGAAGAAGATGTGGGATGATTCTAGATGGCTAAATAAGAAGGTGAGGGGCCGGCAAAAATAATGGCAGGCGAGAGGCGCTCTCCCCGCCCGGCTAGCTAGGTGTGGGTGGGATGGGTAACGTATGCACCGGAATCGCGGGAAAGTGCATGGTCAAAGTGTACAGTTTGTTGCGGTTACGATGGATGCATGCAAGTAAGATCGATCTTGTGTGCGGGCTCGATGTGCCGAAAGATCCAACTAGGAAGATTGCTTACGTGATTGTTTGGATAAAAAATGTAAGCGTTTAGTTTTAGTTAAACACATTTTAGAGAGATTTTTTTAGCAAAGCCATTTTTGCTAACAATTCCGTTAGGGATAAGTATATGAAAAATCTTTATTGGATAAGAAAATGATAAAACAAGTTTAAGAAATTATTTTTTTGGAAGTCCGTTCGACCATGCTTTTCTCTCACAACAAGCCCTGCCTGCTGCTTTGCTGTTGGGCCGCCGTGCAACTCCCCTTTCTCCCCTCGCCCCCATCCTGCAGATACCGTGTCTAGCACCTGCTGTGCATGGCCGCTCCGCTTGGCCACAAGCGTCGCCGCTCTTCCAACCCCAGCAAGTAGCTCCACACCTTCACCATGGACATCCTTCCACCGCCATTTTTGCCGTTTCCCGGCATTCTCCTCCAACCCCGGCGAGTAGCTCCACGCCTCCTCCACGGACACCATGGCGGCTCTTTCGTAAAGTCCTTCTGTGTGCACCATGTTAGCACTAATCTTGATCGACCAGTCGTGAAGCCGAGTCGTCGCACGGAGCAGGCAACCAACGGTAGCGGCATGCAAGGAGATCACGCTGAGTCTATTGCTCGAGCGTGTGGACTAGCTATTTGTGCGGCTGTACCTGCGTGCTATTGCGGCCGAGTCATGTGGCTCTTGAAAAGGCCATGCAAAGCGCATGATTTGTGCTTGTATCTAGCCGGCCGTGAGTTAGTGGCCGGTTGCGGGCCATACGTGCATGCAATTAGTGGTTAGTAGTTAGTTCGTGCGATGCGTGGGCCGGCGTGGCCGGTAAGGATGACAATTTTACCTAAATATATGGTTGAGGTGGTTAGGTAGACAGTGGTATCCCCAACCTATTAGGGTTTAAATTCTGGTGCTCGTATTATTCCTGGATTTATTTCAGGATTTCCGGCGATGCGCTTTCAATGGAAGGAGACGTTTCCGTCGACGACAAGGTGCCTACGGTGACTTCGTAAATCTTAAGATGATGTGCCGACTTAGTCTTTTGGAGGTGCTCATAGGGGTAGGGTGTACGTGTGTGCGTTCATAGGGGTGAGTGTATGCGCGTGTATATGAGCGCTTGTGTCTGTACTGATACTAAAAAAACCTATGGATATAGATACCCATAGATATTCGAACCAAATGGATAGGGTTTGGATATGCTTTTGTGCCCATGGGCGGCATCCGAATCCGATCAATTACTCGTGGGTAGGGCAGGGATATAATCTTGTACCCGTGGGTATACCCAAACCCGACCCGATAGTATGACTTAATGGACAAAAATCTATTATCCCTACCCCACAGTCACATGTTCCATTGCAATTTTACACTTTGTTATCTAAAACATGCAAAACGAGTGGCACAATCGCTCTATGACTTTTATTACTTGAAATTAAATCCCCACTGTAACATACTCCAGCGCCCCTTCCTTTATTTTTATCTCCTCGTTAAATGACTCGTCATTCTCATCTTTTAGAAAAATATTAAATGATATTAGGTTGTTAGTGGACGTTGATTTATAGTTAATGCTTATCGTAAGTGAAGCCTAACCTGCCACGAGGCACAAAATGGAAGAGCTTATATTAACATTGTGTTATGTCTTACTTACATGTCCTGAGAGGGCCCAGTAGATATCCAGTGGTTATGGATATCCATCGGGTTTGGACATGGACACAAATTTTCATCTATTGATTTTTTTCATGAACGGGCAAAAGCTGTCTTCATGGATATGGATTTGGTATTGTCCAACCTAATCCAAACCCGACCCATTGCCATAGTGGCTGGCCGATGTATGTGCACGACCTACTACTTAAAAGATGTAAAGGGTCCGTTACCAAGAGAGGAGCCTCTCGAGAGATGTAGTCTCTAGGTGCGTGTGTGCGTTCATCATGAGGAGTGGTAGCCGGAGCTAGTCTTTAGGGCATGTAGTCTTCCATGTATGATCCCGTGTGGTATGTGCCACTGCGTTGAGTTTGTGCTCGAAAGGAAAAGAAAGTGTCGTTCGTGTGGCGTGATGTTGTTCGTGCGGTGAGGCGTTTGTGCACCGGAAAAACTAGTGTGCTCCTTCCACCTCCGTCTGAGTGAATGAGAGAGAGAGAGAGAGAGAGAGAGCTATCCGGTTCGTCCCAACACATCATCTATTCGACCTAGCTAACTGCCCAACCCCTCAATTGCAGGAGAAATCCAGTCCGGTGAGCTCCCTCCGCCACCGCCTCCTGGCTCTGTCGAGAGCGCTCCCATGGTGGCCGGCTAGAGTGTTGTAGCTTAGCCGGCAAGCGGCAACCAACAACGTTGGTATGAACGTGTTTGACCTGGTAGAGACACGTATAATCTGATCGCGGTGGTCGGTGGAGATGAGGATGGCAACGACGAGGTCTCGAGGAATTCTTATCGAGCACAAGGGGCTTCAAACTATGGATACGCTGAATCGGTTTGTAGGAAAACGTTGAATAGTCATTTTTCTGGGCCTGGCTAGATCTCAATCGACTTAGACTTCACGAAGTCGCAGTCGACGGCTGATCCGCTGATGTCACCTAAGGCAGATTAGACTTGTTTGTTTAGTCGATAGCTCTTGGGTTTTATTCTTAAGGGCATTTTCATTTTTCTGTTTTTTGTTTGTTTGGGTTGGGCTGTTTGTTTCTTTGTCTTTGTGTTTTCTTGGCACTGGAAAAAAATGTTCAACAAGAGAAGTAAACAAAAAAAAATTGTCACTAATGTAGATCATCGTTCAGTCTTTCTCTTCATACGTCATCTTGCTTCTCTTTTTATTTTTCATTTTTATAACCTCTTTCATGAAAACATTTTGTATATTAGGACAAAAATCAATCTTTAATGTAATAAAGAAACAAAATGGAAACAAGACAAACTAAAATAGGGTGGCACTATTTTTCCAAAGAAAAATATATTAAGTTGCATACAAATGGAGGGCATGCGAATGTGTGCATCCGACGTTGGTTGCGTTGTTTTTCTTAACAAATCAAAAGAAACAAAAAAACACAGCCGTAAAAAAATAAAAGAAAAAAGAAAGTACCCCACCCCCCAAGACATGGAACTACCCCACCCACCTCTCCCGTCGTCCTCTAACAAAACATAAGACCAATTGTGGTCGGGAGGGAGACACGTAGTTGCATTCGGGGGCACCACTCGCAGTTGCATGCCTAGTATTGGACACACAACTGCACCCCCACCCATCTCCCCTGCCACTCTTACAAAAACAAAGGTTAGTTGTAGTAACGCTCTATGGACATGTAGTTGCATTAGGTGGCGACACTTGCAGTTGCAAAGCCTAGTGTCGAACAGGCAACTACCCCCTCTCCCGACACCCACTTAAAAAACAAAAATGCCAGTTGCATTGGGTGTGTAGGTGAAATGATCGAGAAGAAGTGTCTAGAGGGGTGAATAGACTCTTAGCAATAAAAGTTGCACTTTTTAATTTCTTTAAGTTGAAGTGGAGTTTTGGCACAAGTTTAACCATTCACAATACTTATCAAGCAAGCATGACAAGAGTATATGAGCAGCAAAAAGTAAATCATGCAAGTTGCAAGAATGTAGAGGGATGGGATTGGAGTGTGCAAACGTAATTGGAGACACGGATATTTTTGGCGTGGTTCCGATAGGTGGTGCTATCGTACGTCCACGTTGATGGAGACTTTAACCCATGAAGGGTAACGGTTGCGTGAGTCCACGGAGGGCTCCACCCACGAAGGGTCCATGAAGAAGCAACCTTGTCTATCCCACCATGGCCGTCGCCCACAAAGGACTTGCCTCATTAGGGTAGATCTTCACGAAGTAGGCGATCTCCTTGCCCGTACAAACTGCTTGGTTCAACTCCACAATCTTGACGGAGGCTCCCAAGTGACACCTAACCAATCTAGGAGACACCACTTTCCAAGAGGTAACAAATGGTATGTTGATGATGAACTCCTTGCTCTTGTGCTTCAAATGATAGTCTCCCCAATACTCAACTCTCTCTCATAGGATTGGATTTGGTAGAAAGATGATTTGAGTGGAAAGCAACTCGGGGAAGGCTAGAGATCAAGATTTATGTGGTTGGAATGGAATATCTTGACCTCAACACAAGTGTAGGTGGTTCTCTCTCAGAAAATGTATGTTGGAAGTGTAGGCATGTTCTGATGGCTCTCTCTCCACAAATGAAGAGTGGGTGGAGGGGTATATATAGCCTCCACACAAAATCTAATAGTTACACACAATTTACCAAACTCGGTGGGACCGAATCATACAACTTGGTCGGATCGATTTGGTTCATAATGTGACCGTTAGGCATTTCGGTGGGACCGACATGATCAACTCGGTGGGACCGATGTGCTAGGGTTAGGGTAAAACCTCATCTCGGTTGGACCGATTACACAAACTCGGTGGGACCGATTTTGGTAATAAGCCAAATAGAGAGTTGGCCAAGCAAACTCGGTGGGGCCGATTTCATATCTCGGTGAGACCGAAATTAATGCAGTAGGCAACAGAGAGTTTGCAAGCCCATCTCGGTGAGACCGAGATCCCATCGGTGAGACCGAATTGATTAGGATTTTTGGCAGTGGCTATGTCAAGAGAACTCGGTGGCGCCGGATAGAAAATTTCGGTGGGGTCGAGTTTGACTTTTGGTTTGGGACATATTTGGATGTGATAAAGTAGTTGAGGGTTGTGGAGCATATCACTAAGCACTTTGGGAGAGAACCTCATTAAGCAACACCTCACCCCCTCTTAATAGTATTGGCTTTCCTATGGACTCAATGTGATCTTGGATCACTAAAATAGAAAATGCAGAGTCTTGAGCTTTGAGCTTGAGCCAATCCTTTGTCCTTATCATCTTGAAGGGGTTCCACATCTTCTTGTCCATGCCACTCCATTTTTGAACTTATCTGAAATATACTAGGTGAAAACATTAGTCCAACAAGAGATATGTTGATATTAATTACCAAAATCACCCAGGGAGCACTTGTGCTTTCAATCTCCCCCTTTTTGGTAATTGATGACAACATACATCAAAGCTTTAGATAAATATATAGTGAATAATGAGTAAAGCTTTGAAAAGACATGTCACAAGCATATGCTCCCCCTACAGGTATGCAACCATGTAAATATGGAATATAGGAGCATGTTAATGCATAAGCATGACAGAGTAAGCAATGTGTTGCATGTATCTTGGCTATATGCATCAGAGAAAATGATGTGAGTATAGGAAATGTACCTTCATGCTCATGAGTCCTTCTTGCAAACAATATGTACATCAACAAGAAATCCTCATGCACATGAGTGTGATGCATATACTTATCTTGTGGTCTTGAGTTGGCTTAGGAAGGAATGAACCTAAGTAAACAAGGTTAGATAACACAGATACATCTACTAGCCAGAGCAAACAAAGAAACAACAAGAGTACCAAGACTGGGATGACATGTAGAGAGTGAGTACTTAGTACTCTATTGGATATAGACATGTCCCCAAAGGTAAAGATATGCAATGAATTTAAGGATTTCCTTCCCTTAGATGTCTTGCTCCCCCTGAATCTTGCTTGGGACACTGGGAGAAGATAGGGAACAGAAAATCAGAGCAACGAAAGAAAAAAGAGAGAGCAAATGCAAACAATCAAATATGAACATGTCTTTCCCCTCTTAAAGACATGTGACTTCTCTCATCTTGAACACCAAGCATCTGGGGTCTTTGATGTGATACTTCTTTCTCATCGAAGAACTCTCTCTCCCTGAGTATTCTCTCTCCCGCTATAGAAATGATTAAGCTTTGATGTGATCTCTCTCTCCCCCTTTGACATCAATTTCCAAGAAGGGCTCTTCTGGATGTTTGTTACAAATGGGTTTGGTCCTTGAGTCACAAAGCAAAGTAGCAAGTCGAATGTGATGCTGGTAGAGGACAAGAATCATTGAGTGGAGCTGGAGCAAAAAGAATGCAGGAACAAGTGGCAAGTTGTGTTTCCCGTGGTGAAATCGGTGGCACCGAGTGGTGTGTTCCGGTTGCACCGAAAGGGTTCGGTTGGACCAAAAACAACAAACCGGTGTGTCCGAGTTTATCACAGAGAAAACACTTGTCACCTCAGCTCACTAGACAAGTAAGATCTCACAAGGATTTGCAAGGAATTAGCTGAAAGATTTGCAAGGAATTGGATGCAGGGAATGAACAAAACAAAGAAAAGAAAATCTAGATGAAGTATGCAAAAACTCAAGGAAACACTGGAGAACTTCATATAGAATTGGGCGGTGACAAAGTCACTTATGTTAGAGTATATTGACTAAGGAGTCAAGTGAGAGCACTTGATAATAAGTCATACTCATCGTTTAAGCTCAGAATGGGGTTATCATTTTTCGTTTAAGCATTTGATGTATTCACATCTTGTTGAGCTGCTTTGACCCATGACTTGGAGTAAAGCTTCTCAAAGATGGAATAACATACCTTGGGTGGTGGTGTTGATCTTGATCATGTAGTTGAACTTGTGTGGCTTGCTCAAGGTTGATGTAGTTCATCAAGAGTTGGGAGCACCACTTTTAATTTGAGTTCATGTACCTACATGGGTTAGCTTTGCAAGGAAGAGCACTTGTGTATCCAAAATGACAATCATGAAATTTTATACATATAATTTGTCAAAGGATATATTGAAAGGTTTCGTGCTTCCTTGTCATCAACCACCGTATTGTAGAGACTTGGTGATGTAGAGATTGCTCAAGATGTGAGAGAGTTGCAATCTCATAGATTTAGATCCATCCAAGTACCTACAAGGTTAGATAACATGCAAAGGTGTAAATATATCCAAGACATGTAAATATGAAAGAAATATCAAGGATTAGTCATAGATTCATGCCTTGCATGTATCCAAATGGAGTCCCTACTCCAAGTTTGAAGCATCAATGATGTTCAATTCACCTCTGAAACGACAAAAGACTTTCTCATCAAGCGGTTTGGTGAATATATCCGCCAACTTCTTATCGGTACGAACATGCTTAAGATCAATGTCCCCTTTAGCAACATGATCTCGAATGAAATGATGACGGACTTCAATATGCTTAGTTTGAGAATGTTGCATGAGATTGTGAGCAATCTTAATAGCACTTTCATTGTCACAAAGCAATGGAACATGTTTCACATATATCCCATAATCTTTAAGAGTTTGAGTCATCCAAAGTAATTGAGCACAACATGAACCGGCAACAATGTATTCCGCTTCGGCGGTGGATAAGGATACCGAGTTTTGTTTCTTGGAGGACCAAGACACAAGAGATCTACCAAGAAATTGACAAGTACCTGAAGTGGACTTTCTATCAACCTTGTCTCCGGCATAGTCCGAGTCGGAATAGCCAACAAGATCAAAAGACGACCTCTTAGGATACCAAATGCCAAAATTTGGTGTATGTATTAAGTATCTCACTATCATTTTCACATCCTTAAGATGACATTCTTTGGGGGCCGCTTGATATCGTGCACACATGCACACACTTAGCATAATATCGGGACGAGAG
The DNA here is from genome assembly GCF_002162155.2 of Triticum dicoccoides. Lineage (NCBI taxonomy): Eukaryota > Viridiplantae > Streptophyta > Magnoliopsida > Poales > Poaceae > Triticum > Triticum dicoccoides. Next base: position 115,585,854 of record NC_041380.1, read on the forward strand.
GCACATAGATATAACAATGAATCGATCATAGAGAGGTAAACTTTTTGATCAACCGGTTCACCGTCCTTAGTCAAGTCAAGATGTCCACTAGTAGGCATGGGTGTATTCATAACTTTGCATTCTTGCATATTGAACTTCTTGAATTAGTCCTTGGTGTACTTTGTTTGAGAAACAAAGGTACCTTCCTTAGTTTGCTTGATTTGCAAACCAAGAAAGAATTTGAGTTCACTCATAATAGACATCTCAAACTTCTCTGACATTAGCTTTCCAAACTTCTCACTAAAATGAGGGTTAGTAGAACCAAATATAATATCATCAACATAAATTTGGCACACAAATAGTTCTCCATTAACCCTTTTAGTAAAAAGAGTAGAATCTATTTTTCCAATTTCAAAGCCTTTTTCAATAAGGAACTTGGTCAAGTATTTATACCACGCTCTAGGAGCTTGTTTAAGACCATAAAGAGCTTTGTGAAGTTTGTAAACATGATTAGGGTTCTTAGGATTGACAAAGCCGGGAGGTTTCTTAACATAAACTTCCTCCTCAATTTCACCATTTAGAAAAGCACTTTTAATGTCCATTTGGTACAAGGTGATATCATGGTGATTAGCATAAGCAAGTAAGATGCGAATGGACTCAAGTCTAGCAACGGGGGCATATGTCTCACCATAGTCCATACCTTCGACTTGAGTGTAGTGTTGGGCGACTAGATGGGCTTTGTTGCGGACGACTTGACCATCTTCATCTTGCTTGTTGTGAAACACCCATTTGGTACCAATGATGTTGTGGTTGTTGTCAGGCTTCTCGACCAATGTCCACACTTTATTTCTGTCAAAGTTGTGTAGCTCTTCATGCATGGCATTTATCCAATCCGGATCTTCCAATGCTTCTGAACCTTCATAGGTTCAATGCTAGAGATGAATGAATAATGTTCACAAAAGTTAGCCAAATGAGTTTTAGAGCGAGTGATTCTCCCGGTTTGGATATCATTATAGATTTTCTCGACGGGATGGTCTTTGGCGACTCTTGCTCGAACTCATGGGAGCTTTTGCTTGGGTCGGGGTGGAACATCTTCTTCATCTTGTTCTTCTTCTTCTTGGCCTTCTTCATTGTTGACGTTGCCGTTCTCTTGTCATGGTGGAGAAGGAGGTTGATGAGGTTCATCTTGGTGCACGTCCTCGTTTTCTTCGTCTTGGTGTGTCCCACTCGTGGATGCTTCCAAGTCAACTCTTGGTTCACCTTGTCGTGAGGTGGAAGCCTCCACTTGGACGGACGAGGTACTCTCCTTCACCTCCATTGGACGAATCTTGCCGATAGACAAGTCTTGGATTGCTTCCGAAGGGTCTTTGTCTCCTACATCAATTGGCAATTGCTCTACTTGCGAGCCGTTAGATTCATCAAACTTCACATCTACCGTCTCTTCAACTTTTGGGTGAAATTGTTGTAGACACGGTAAGTGTGAGAGTTTGATCCATAACCAAGTAGGAAACCTTCATGGGATTTAGGAGCAAATTTAGAACGACGATGCTTATCAAGAATGTAGCACTTTGAGATGAATACTCAAAAGTATCCAACTTGGGGTTTGTTACCGGTGAGGAGCTCGTATGCCATCTTGCCGAGTAGCTTGTGAAGATACAAGCGATTTGTTGCATGACAAGCTGTCTCAACCGCTTCCGCCCAAAAGTGTTTTGGAGTCTTGTACTCATCAAGCATCGTTCTTGCCATCTCAATAAGAGTCCGGTTCTTCCTCTCAACAACTCCATTTTGTTGAGGCGTGTACATAGCCGAGAACTCATGTGAAATCCCTTCTTCGTCAAGAAAGGTATCCACATTTGCGTTCTTGAACTCCGTTCTGTTGTTGCTCCGAACCTTCTTGATCTTCACTTCAAATTGATTTTGGGCCTTCCTAGCGAAGTTTTTGAAGATCTTTTGGACCTGTGATTTATCATGAAGAAAGAACAACCACGTAAATCTTGAAAAATCATTGACTATGACTAGACCAAATGAGTTACCACCGAGACTCTTGTAGGCATTTGGACCAAAGAGATCCATGTGAAGTAGCTCGAGCGGTCTCCTCGTGGTCATGATGTTCTTCACGGGGTGACTTCCTCCAACTTGTTTTCCTGCTTGACAAGCACTACAAAGTCTATCCTTGTCAAATATAACATCTTTTACTCCAAGGATATGATCACCTTTAATAAGCTTATCAAGATTTCGCATGCCCACATGACCTAGCCTTCTATGCCACAACTAGCCTTTAGAAGATTTAGCAATTAAGCAAGTTCTAGGTTGTGCCTTTTTAGTGAAATCAACAATGTAAAGATCACCTCTATGTATACCGGTAAAGACCATTTTATGATTATTTCTATGAAACACTTGGCAATCTACTTCAGTAAATAGGACATTGAAACCAAAGTCAGCAAGTCTAGATACGGAAAGTAAATTGTAGCCAAGAGATTCAGCGAGCATAACATTTTGTATGGAGCTATCATGTGAGATGGCCACCTTACCAAGGCCAACCACCTTACCCTTTGAGTTATCACCAAAAGTGACATACTTTCGAGGGCCGTCGTTTTCAGCAAGCTCACGAAACATATCTTTGTCTTCGGTCATATGATCAGTACATCCACTATCAAGGACCCATTCCTTTCCTCCATCCATGTAGCCGCGAAGATTTGCCATAAGACCAAAGTGTCTCATCGCATCATCAAGATCATAGTCACTATCATCATTCTCATCATAGTATCCATGTTCTATATCATCTTGTGATTGATCAACTCCTAGAGAGGGTAATTCATTAGAAGTATGACCGTAATAATGTTCATCTCTATGGATTCTAATGACTTCGGAAATGATATTGCCAATAATTCCAACATCTCCTTTGGCACGCATGAGATCATGAAGCTCAAATAGACAATCATCAAACTTACGATCACTAGTACTCATCTTACTCAAGGCAATAGACTTATGGAGAATTTCGTCTAGATTCTTCAAGGAATAATTTGGGAATCGTTCCTCAAGAAATCTCCATATAGTGTAGGCACAATCAAGAGTAGGTAAGCTAGCAATCAAATTTTTGGGCAATCCTCTAATGATAAGATTAATACACTACTAGAAAAACAGCTATAGCTAATATGGACATTAATGGCGCACCATGTATGTGGTGCGCTACTGCTATATAGCAGTGGTGCACCAGAATCATGTGCACCATTGCTATGTTTTTACTAATGGCGCACCACATGAGCAGTGCGCCATTGCTATTTTTTGGATCCATCCCCCATCAGACATAGCAATGGCGTACCACACCTAGGTGCGCCACTGCTATGCTACACAGTAGTGGCGCACCTAGGTGTGGTGCGCCATTGCTATGTCTCTCACACACAAACACCCCCCTTGTGGATCGCCTTTTAGGTTTTTTAAAAAATAAAAGAAAATGATAAAAGATTCATTTTTTTAAAAAAATAGATGCCCATGTGTTATGCGTTCTAGTTGTTAGGAAAATTAACAAACATGAATTTTGAATTTTTTTGCAAAAGGCCGCTGTGTTTCGGTAAAATGGTCGTAACTTTTGCATACGACCTCCGATGAAAAAGTTTTTTATATGAAAAATCATCTACTCGAAAAGTTACATCCAAATTTAACCGGCTATGCCTGTTATCGATTTTTTAGAATCCTCAAAAACCTAACAGAAAAAAAGTTACGGGGCTTTCAAGATCTGAAGAGGTAAAAAAATTCAAAAAAATCAAACTCAGTAATGGCGCACCTGCCCATGGTGCGCCATTACTATCTTCCCGCCTTCAAAATTCAAACTATATCAAAAAAATAAAAAAAGTTAGTAATGGCGCACCTGCCCAAGGTGCGCCATTACTATCTTCCCGCCTTCAAAATTCAAAATAAAAAAAAAATAAAAAAAGTTAGGTGCACCTGCCCATGGTGCGCCATTACTATGCCGTATATATGGCTGGGCGGGGTCCTCTCCTCCTTACCTCTTCATTTTTCTCCTCCACTCCATCTCCCCTCCTCTCCTCCACCATACTCCCCTCCTCCTCCTCTCCGGCGACCTCCTCCTCCCTTCTCCCCTCCCCTCCCCTCACGGTTTCTCCTCCCTCCTCTCTGGTGAGCTCC
>NC_041380.1:115590226-115591054 GCF_002162155.2 Triticum dicoccoides
CTCTTCGGTGATCTTCTCCTCCCTCCTCTCCGGTGAGCTCCTCCTCCCTCCTCTCCTCCCCTCCCCCCACGGTTCCTCCTCCCTCCTCGCCGGTGAACTCCTCTCCGGCGATGTAGGCGAGCTCCTCTCCGGTGACCTCCGCCTCCTCCTCTCCGACGATGTAGGCGAGCTCCTCTTCGGCAAAAGAACGTACAAGATCCAAAAACGAGAGCACAATTTGAAAAAATACCGTGCAAAAGAACGAGCAAAAAAAGGGCAAAAAAATCACGATCCAGATCCAAATTCAAAATTCAAAAATAGCAATGGCGCACGGTGGGGGTTAGACGGTGCGCCACTACTATTTTCCCGCCTTCAAAATTCAGAAAAAATCAAAAAATTTCAAAAAAAAGTTACCAGTGGCGCACCTGTAGCAATAGTAATGGCGCACTATAAGGTGCACCACTGTTACCTGCAATACTAATGGCGCACCAGAGGTGCGCCATTAGTATTTGTTACTAGTGGCGTGGTAATAGTGGCGCACCTATATTGCACCATTAATAGCCAAAATAGGTGCGCCACTAACAGCCTTTTTTCTAGTAGTGATAGTTCTAAGGTTGCGAATCATGTCAAGGTCCTCATCGGGTGTGGGATGCAAAGGGTAAATATGAGGAGCTCAAGGGCTAGTAATGTACTTATTCAAATGATATTCATTGAAAATCTCAAGCATCTCATTTTTCCACCCATGGAAGAACTCTCCATCCAGAATAGGTACTCTATGTCTAAGACTCCCCAATGTAGACACGTCCATCTTCCTCCAATGGTGTTTAAACCAGAGCAATGGAGACCAAT
>NC_041380.1:115591296-115598105 GCF_002162155.2 Triticum dicoccoides
ACTCTTAGCAATAAAAGTTGCAATTTTTAATTTCTTTAAGTTGAAGTGGAGTTTTGGCACAAGTTTAACTATTCACAATACATATCAAGCAAGCATGACAAGAGTATATGAGCAACGGAAAGTAAATCATGCAAGTTGCAAGACTGTAAAGGGATAGGATTGGAGTGTGCAAACGCAATTGGAGACACGGAGATTTTTGGCGTGGTTCTGATAGGTGGTGCTATCGCACATCCACGTTGATGGAGACTTCAACCCACGAAGGGTAACAGTTGCGCGAGTCCACGGAGGGCTCCACCCATGAAGGGTCCACGAAGAAGCAACCTTGTCTATCCCACCATGGCCGTCGCCCACGAAGGACTTGCCTCACTAGGGTAGATCTTCACAAAGTAGGCGATCTCCTTACCCGTACAAACTCCTTGGTTCAACTCCAAAGTCTTGACGGAGGCTCCCAAGTGACACCTAACCAGTCTAGGAGACACCACTCTCCAGGAGGTAACAAATGGTGTGTTGATGATGAATTCCTTGCTCTTGTGCTTCAAATGATAGTATCCCCAACACTCAACTCTCTCTCATAGGATTTGATTTGGTAGAAAGATGATTTGAGTGGAAAGCAACTTGGGGAAGGCTAGAGATCAATATTTATGTGGTTGGAATGGAATATCTTGACCTCAACACAAGTGTAGGTGGTTCTCTCTCAGAAAATGTATGTTGGAAGTGTAGGCATGTTCTGATGGCTCTCTCTCCATTAATGAAGAGTGGGTGGAGGGGTATATATAGCCTCCACACAAAATCTAACCGTTACACACAATTTACCAAACTCAGTGGGACCGAATCATATAACTCGGTTGGACCGATTTGGTTCATAATGTGACCGTTAGGCATTTCGGTGGGACCGACATGATCAACTCGGTGGGACTGATGTGCACAGACTCGGTGGGATCGATTTTGGTAATAAGCCAAACAGAGAGTTGGCCAAGCAAACTCGGTGGGGCCGATTTCATATTTTGGTGAGACCGAAATTAATGCAATAGGCAACAGAGAGTTTGCAAGCCCATCTCGGTGAGACCGAGATCCCATCGGTGAGACTTAATTGATTAGGGTTTCTGGCAGCGGCTATGTCAAGAGAACTCGGTGGCGCCGGATAGAAAATTTCGGTGGGGTCGAGTTTGACTTTTGGTTTGGGACATATTTGGATGTGAGAAAGTAGTTGAGGGTTGTGGAGCATATCACTAAGCACTTTGAGCAAGAACCTCATTAAGCAACACCTCACCCCCTCTTAATAGTATTGGCTTTCCTATGGACTCAATGTGATCTTGGATCACTAAAATAGAAAATGCAGAGTCTTGAGCTTTGAGCTTGAGCCAATCCTTTGTCCTTATCATCTTGAAGGGGTTCCACATCTTCTTGTCCATGCCACTCCATTTTTGAACTTATCTGAAATATACTAGGTGAAAACATTAGTCCAACAAGAGATATGTTGACATTAATTACCAAAATCACCCAGGGAGCACTTGTGCTTTCAGTAGGCATACAGTTGCAGTCGAGGGCGACACTTGCAGTTGCAAGCCTAGTATCGGACACGCAATTTCCCCCCTCCCCGTCGCTCCCTTACAAACCCAAAAGGCTAGTAACAGTCGAGTGTGTAGGCATGCAGTTGTAGTCGAGGGTGAAACTTGTAGTTGCAAGCCTATTGTCGGACATGCAACTCCCCTCCTCTCATGTCGCTCACTTACAAAAAGGTTAATTGGAACTGGGTGTGTAGCCATAAAGTTGCAATCAAGGGCAACAGTTGAAGTTGCAAGCCTACTGCCAAACATTGCAAGTCTATTGTCAGACATGCACCCCCCTCTCTGACAAAAACACAAGGCTAGTTGCAGCCGGTAGGGGACATGGTGTTGCATTCGAGGGTGGCACTTGTAGTTGCAAGTCTGTTGTTGGACATGCAATTCACCCCCTCTCCGACAAAAACACAAGGCTAGTTGCAGTCTGTAGGGGACATCCTATTGCATTCGAGGGTGAGACTTATAGTTGCATGTCTAGTGTCGGACATGCAATTCACCCCCTCTCCACAAAAACGCAAGGCTAGTTGCAGTCGGTAGGGGACATGTTGTTGCATTCGAGGGCAACACTTGCAGCTGCAAGCCTAGTACCATGCATGCACCTCCCATCCCCTCTCCGACCGCTCACTTACAAAACAAAATAATTCAGTTGCAGTCAGGTGTGTAGGCATGCAATTGCAGTCGAGGGCGACAGTTGCGGTTGCGAGCCTACTATCAGACATGCAATTGTAGTTGAGGGCGACACTTGTAGTTGCGAGCGTATTGTCAGACATGCAATTCACCCTTTCCCTAACAAAAACACAAGGCCAGTTGTAGTCGATACGGGACATGCAGTTCTAGTCAAGGGCGAGACTTGTAGCTGCAAGCCTAGTATCGGACATGCAACTCATCCCTCCTATCTTGTCTCCTACTAACAAATAAAAAATGGCGGTTGCAGTCGTGTGTATGGCATGTAATTGCAGTCAGGTGTGTAGGCATGCAGTTCCAGCCGAGGACGACACTTGCAATTGCAAGACTACTATTGGCATGCAATTGCCCCCCTCTCCGACAAAAACACAAGGCCAATTGTAGTTGAGGGTGACGCTTGCCGTTGCAAGTCTGGTATCACGCATGCAACTCCCCCTCCCTCTCCCGCCTCCCACTTACAAAAATAATTGTTAGTTGCAGTCAAGTGTGTAGGCATGCAATTGTAGTCGGGGCTGTCGTGGGAACATATCTAACAGTAGAGGTAAGGGGGTACGTAGGAGAGGGCAGAGCCTAGCTACGGCGAGATTGTACACTCAGATTTACGAGTTCAGGCCCCTCTCGGAGGAGGTAATAGCCCTACGTCTCGATGCTGCGGGAGCTTTGGTTGATTGGAGTGTTGAGTTACAGGGGGTGCGAACCCTTGTGCAGGAGGAGAGGGGCGGCTTATATAGAGTCCACTAGCCCCTCGTAGCCCTCAGTTACGCAAGGGTTCAATGAGAGAGTAAAGAAGAGAACGTTATTGGTAACACCCGTAATTAATGATCTTTATAGTAACAGATTGGTTGATTGACCATTGCCATCTTGGGGTGGCTCTAGGTCTTCTACTCTTCGAGTGAAACCATGTGTTCTGAGTGAACGTGGAGTAACTGAGTGGATCTTCTGTTGATTGACCTGCACACCGCGGTCGTTTCAGTCAGTATCCCATTCCTAACTTTGCAGGTCTTGGATTCTTTGAGTAGTGTCCTTGGGTAGGACATCTAGGTCAGGTCTAGGACCCTACCCTAGGTGCATGTCATCGTCATTAGTCCCTGAATGGATCGAGGTTCGAGTGAGGAGGGATTGGAGCTGATTTTGACCTGACTCAATGTCTCCGAGACATTTTTTAGGAGTCTGAAGGTACGCGATGTCGGCGTTCTCAGAACCAGGGTACCCAGACTTGCCTACCAGTGGATCATGGTGTGGCTCCATTAATGACCTGGTACGACCCATCTTCAGCATCGACCAGGCAAGACCCCCGCGAGGGGCCAAGCCTCACGAGGCAGGCCACGCCAAGACCTCTAGTGGGAGCGACCTCCCTAGGCTAGCTCCTGAGGAGCGGAGATTCCTACCCAGGCGCTCACCTCATGACGTTGAGGTGACGTAAGCCATGACGACCAAGGCCAAGCGGGCGCCAGCGGGTGCAGATCAGCAGATTTGCTCTTTGGTGCTAAGGAGGCAAGCGTAGGTGCGGAGTCCCGAGGAATCATCGAAAGGTTTCTATTCCTGTGCTACAAGACCAAGACCGCCAGGACGGCAGGACGGAGGTCATCGCCGAGCCCACTATGGCGTCACGAGTAGAAGCTTTGTAGGCGAAGACCATTTTTCGTCTGGATAGGATGTACTTCTTGTCCCCTTTTCAAACTAACCGTTGTGGAATCCCTTCCCGCCTACATTTTGGGGGAAGAGGACCGAGGCCTATATATATATATATATATATATATATATATATATATATATATATATATATATATATATATATATATATATAGGTTAGCCGCCACCATAGAAGGGGACCCGGACCCCGAACCCTCACTAGCTCACACTGATACATCTCCGTCGTATCTACTTTTCCAAACACTTTTGCCCTTGTTTTGGACTCTAACTTGTATGATTTGAATTGAACTAACCCGGACTGACGCTGTTTTCAGCAGAATTGCCATGATGTTGTTTTATATGCAGAAAACAAAAGTTCTCAGAATGACCTGAAACTCCATGGAATACCTTACAATAAATAATAAAAAATCCTCACCAAAGATGAAGACCAAGGGGCCCACACCCTTCTCACAAGGGTGGGGGCGCGCCCCCCTAGGGCGCCCCCCTACCTCGTGGGCCCCCTGGAGACCTCCCGACTCCAACTCCAACTCTATATATCTGCTTTCGGGGAGAGAAAAATAGGAGAGAAGAAATCATCGCGTTTTACGATACGGAGCCGCCGCCAAGCCCTAAAACCTCTCAGGAGGGCTGATCTGGAGTCCGTTCGGGGCTCCGGAGAGGGGAATCCATCGCCATCGTCATCATCAACCATCCTCCATCACCAATTTCATGATGCTCACCGCCGTGCGTGAGTAATTCCATCGTAGGCTTGCTGGACGGTGATGGGTTGGATGAGATTTATCATGTTATCGAGTTAGTTTTGTTAGGATTTGATCCCTAGTATCCACTATGTTCTGAGATTGATGTTGCTATGAGTTTGCTATGCTTAATGCTTGTCACTAGGGCCCGAGTGCCATGATTTCAGATCTGAACCTATTATGTTTTCATTAATATATGAGAGTTCTTGATCCTATCTTGCAAGTCTATAGTCACCTATTACGTGTTATGATCTGTTAACCCCGAAGTGACAATAATCGGGATACTTACCGGTGATAACCATAGTTTGAGGAGTTCATGTATTCACTATGTGCTAATGCTTTGTTCCGGTTCTCTATTAAAAGGAGGCCTTAATATCCCTTAGTTTCCATTAGGACCCCGCTGCCACGGGAGGGTAGGACAAAAGATGTCATGCAAGTTCTTTTCCATAAGCACGTATGACTATATTCAGAATACATGCCTACATTACATTGATGAACTAGAGCTAGTTCTGTTTCACCCTATGTTATGACTGTTACATGATGAACCACATCCGGCATAATTATCCATCATTGATCCGATGCCTACGAGCTTTCCATATACTGGTTTACGCTTATTTACTTTCCCGTTGCTATTGTTACAATCACTACAAAATACCAAAAACATTACTTTGCTTTCGTTACTCTTTTGTTACCGTTACCATCACTATCATATTACTTTGCTACTAAACACTTTGCTGTAGATACTAAGTTTCCAGGTGTGGTTGAATTGACAACTCAGCTGCTAATACTTGAGAATATTCTTTGGCTCCCCTTGTGTCGAATCAATAAATTTGGGTTGAATACTCTACCCTCGAAAGCTGTTGCGATCCCCTATACTTGTGGGTCATCACACACCAACACAAGAACGGCCCTCCTGAGGCTGTTCTTCCTCTGTACTAGTTCATCCTCAGCCCCTCGCGAGGCCAATCCACCCAAAGCAGGAGTAGGGTCTTACACCGCAAGGTGGCCCGGGACCTGGGTAAACTGACGTGTCCCTTTCCTTTCTCGTTCATTGAGCTAGGCTGAGAGAGCGACGAGTTTGTAGGCTGGGGAGATCGAGTTCTTTGCACGCACCCCAGAGTTCGAACCTTTCTTGGGTCTGTGGAGCCTTGAATCCGACATTTGGCGCACCAGGTAGGAGTGTGTCGAAGATTCACCTCCTCATCTACTGTACCCCGCCCTCGCTGTTCGGTTCCCATGGCAGGCGCTGCCCCACTGACCGGGCCGCTAGGCACGTTCAGAAGCACCGTGGGCCACTGGGATTTCTCCCCGCCTTGCGGCAGGTGCAATGGCCGCCAAAGTTCAGGCTGGAGTTGCCGCCTCGATACGACGACGCGGCGGATCCGGCGGGGTTCGTCCAGGCGTATGCAGAGGCTGTCTAGGTAGCCGGTGGCGACGATAAGGTCATGGCAAATTGGCTCCCCAAGGCCCTTACAGGTGTGCCGCGTGCCTGGCTCCTGGGCTTTCCAGAGTCTTTAGTGGCCTCCTGGGAAGAGCTGTGTGGCCTCATCATCACGCGCTTCGCGGCACCGGCGCCCCACGCTCTTGCGTCAATCCTTGGCGGGTCGCAGGCGCCGGCCTCGGAGCACCACGTCAAGCAGCTCTTCCGCCGGGTGGGCACCGCCCACGCGCAGCGGGGAGCCCCTCCGGGCTGGGTGGCGCCTAAGGCCGACCTCACCTTCGACTCAAGGGACCACCCCGAGACCACGGTCGACGCAGATGTGCTCTGATAAAGGCGAAGGTGTCCCGATGTTTTGATGAGATGGTGGCTATCATTTTCTATGGGAGTCGACCTTGACGATTCGACTACCAACATGCGAGATGTCACGCCTTAGCAATCGCTAAACCAACTTCCGAGGGGTTATTGACCACGCCGGAGCATGATCAACCTGACCACGAGGGTCTGTTTCCTACGAGCAAACGAAGAACAAGCAAGAAACTGAGATTGCAATCTGGATATTGCAAATATAAGAGGAAAGCTTTATTAATGAATGTGGGGTTCTGTGACGCCTTTGTCTGGTTGTTGAACACAAACGAAGTACGCAAAGTTGCAGCTATGGCGAACTTTTTATCTAAACAAAACCCAAAGTCTAAACGACACCCTAAGGGTTGTATATATGGAGGAAGAGGGGGG
>NC_041380.1:115598267-115605311 GCF_002162155.2 Triticum dicoccoides
CTATACTTAAGTATTTCAAAATTACATGGGCCTGGCCCAATAATAAGGTGACGCAACACCTAGAATAGACTCTGGACGAAATTTATGAAGTGGCATCTTGTATATTTCATCCAAGGCTTCATGCACTCCTTATAGTGGCTTCAAAGTCCTAAAATCATCACTTGTAACTCCGTTCTTGTTCCCCTTGTGCATGCCATCATCTCCATGCTTGGTCTTGCTCCAGTGTTCATCTCTCTTATCCATGCCAGGCCCTTCATTTGTAAGCAAAACAAATGTATCCAATTTAGGCAACATCATATTCTCATGAACATTAGAATCATCACCAAGAAATGAAAGTACCTGATAATTTAATTGGCGTGCGCGAGCTCTAGTAATTGGTCCAGTATATGTAGCAGTAGGGGCTGTGGGTGTAACAATGGTATTGATGTCCTCATCATCCTCCCCTTCTTGAAATGAAGTCGTCCTCGACGGAAGCTCATCTTCCTCACTCAAATGAGGCTTCAAATCTGCAATGTTAAAAGTGGGACTAACCCCAAAATTTGCAGGTAACTCAAGTTTATATGCATTATCATTTATTTTCTCTAACATCTTAAAAGGACCATCATCACGTGGCATTAGATTTGATTTACGCAAATCAAGAAATTTATCCTTACACAAATGTAACCAAATAAGATCTCAAGGTGCAAACACAACATGTTTTCTATCCTTATCTCCAGCAAGTTTATATTTAGCATTCATACGCTCAATGTTTTCCTTAGTTAACTCATGCATTTTTAATATCAATTCAACACGTTGTTTAGCATCAAAATTAACATTCTCCAAAGATGGAAGAGGCAACAAATAAAAAGGTGCACGAGGTAGGAAACCATACACAATTTCAAAAGGGCACATCTTAGTAGTAGAATGCAACGAACGATTATAAGCAAATTCAATATGAGGCAATCATTCTTCCCACATTTTCTTATTATTCTTCAAAACAGCCCTAAGCATAGTTGACAATATTCTATTGACTATTTCAATTTGTCCATCAGTTTGGGGGTTACATGTAGTACTAAAAAGCATTTTAGTCCCCAACTTAGCCCATAAACATTTCTAAAAGTGGCTAAGAAATTTAGTATCACGATCTGAAACAATAGTATTTGGCACACCATGCAAGCGAATAATTTCATGAAAGAACAAATCAGCAACATTAACATCATCATCACTTTTATGACATGGTATAAAGTGTGCTATTTTCGAGAATCTATCCACGACAACAAATATGCTATCCCTCCCCTTCTTAGTTCGAGATAAACCTAAAACAAAATCCATAGATATATCCTCCCAAGGAACACTAGGTACAGGCAAAGGCATATATAAACCATGAGGATTGAGTCGTGACTTAGCTTTTTGACATGTAGTGCAGCGAGCAACAAAACGCTCAACATCCCGTCTCATCTTTGGCCAAAAGAAATGTGTAGCAAGTACATCCTCCGTCTTCTCCATGCCAAAGTGCCCCATTAATCCTCCTCCATGCGCCTCCTGCAACAACAAAAGACGAACAGAGCTAGCTGGAATGCATAGCTTGTTAGCACGAAACACAAATCCATCATTAACGACGAACTTGTTCCATGTTCTACCTTCTTTACAATTCTGCAATACATTTTTAAATTCAGCATCATGCACATATTGATCTTTGATGGTCTCCAAACCAAATATTTTAAAGTCAATTTGTGAAAGCATAGTATAATGACGAGACCATGCATCAGCAATCACATTTTATTTACCCTTCTTGTGTTTAATGACATAAGGGAAAGTCTCAATGAATTCAACCCATTTAGCATGTCTATGGTTCAGTTTTGCTTGACTTTTAATATGTTTCAAAGATTCATGATCAGAATGTATAACAAATACTTTGGTCCATAAATAATGTTGCCATGTTTATAAGTTCCGAACAAGAGCATACAATTCTTTATCATAAGTAGAATAGTTCAGACTAGGCCCACTCAATTTTTCAAAAAAGTATGCAACAAGTTTGCCATCTTGTAATAACACACCTCCTAATCCAATTCCACTAGCATCACATTCAAGCTCAAAAGGCTTATTAAAATCAGGAAGTTGGAGTAAAGGAGCATGTGTCAACTTATCTTTCAATACCGGGAAGGCTTCTTCTTGTGCGGTACCCCAAACAAAAGGCACATCCTTCTTTGTAAGCTCATTGAGAGGTGTGGCAATGGTGCTAAAATCTCTCACAAAACGCCTATAGAAACCAGCAAGTCCAAGAAAACTCCTCCCTTGTGTGACCGTTTTGGGCTGCGGCCAACTCTCAATAGCTTCAATCTTGGCTTTATCAACTTCAATTCCATGTGGAGTAACAACATAGCCAAGAAAAGATACTCGGTCAGTGCAAAAGGTGCACTTCCCAAGGTTACCAAACAAACGTGCATCACGTAGAGCAATAAAAACAACACGTAAATGTTCCAAATGTTCTTCCAAAGATTTGCTATAAATCAGTATATCATCAAAATAGACTACCACAAATCGTCCAATGAAAGCACGTAAAACTTCGTTCATTAGTCTCATGAAAGTACTAGGTGCATTAGTTAACCCAAAGGCATGACTAACCACTCATATAAACCAAACTTAGTTTTAAATGTTGTTTTCCATTCATCTCCCAGTTTCATACGAATTTGATGGTACCCACTACGCAAATCAACTTTGGAGAATATTGTAGAGCCACTCAATTCATCAAGCATATCATCTAGCCTAGGAATAGGATGACGATAACAAATAGTAATATTATTAATGCCTCTACAATCAACACACATACGCGACATACCATCCTTTTTAGGCACTAGTATAATAGGAACAACACAAGGACTAAGAGATTCGCGTATATAACCTTTGTCGAGCAGCTCCTGTACTTGACGCATAATCTCCTTCGTCTCCTCTGGATTGGTACAGTATGGTGCATGGTTGGGTAGCGATGCACTGGGAATTAAGTCAATTTTATGCTCAGTCCCTCGAATAGGTGGTAATCCCGGTGGCACGTCTTGTGGAAAGACGTCAGTGAATTCCTGCAAAATGTTAGTGACAACAGGGGCAAAGAGGAAGGCACGTCCTCGAATGAAAACAATGCCTCTTTGCACACAAAAGCATAGCAATCCGATTTTCTGAAATCTAGCTCATCAATATCAGATTTTGTAGCAAGTAAACATGCACTTTTCAATTTAATTTCAGAAGCAACACTAGATGGTTTATTATTAGGTTTCATGTGTTGCTCAAATTCTTTTGCCACAATCTGATTTTCACTCCTATTTTTCTCCTGTCTTGCTTTATTAGCTCTATTAATATCATCTTTCAAAATGGAATCAGAAGTCATAGGAATCAAAGTAATATTTTTATCCTTATGAACAAGAATATACTGATTGCTTCTACGATGGTGTATAGATTTTTTTATCAAATTGCCATTGTCTACCAAGTAATAAGGAACATGCTTGCATAGGTACCACATCACAATCAACATAATCAGCATATGTAGATATAGTAAAATGCACACGAATAGTACGTGTTACCTTAACCTTGCCGCTGTTGTTGAACCATTGGATGTAGTAAGGATGTGGATGTGGTCTTGTGGTGAGAGATAGCTTCTCCACCATCTCCATGGTAGCCAAGTTATTGCGGATCCCTCCATCTATGATGACGCGAACAGAACGTTCCTTCACAACTCCCTTTGTATGGAACAAATTATGCCTCTGATTTTGCTCAGCTTGTGTAACATGCACACTCAAAACACGTCGAGAAACTAAACATTCATACATGTCAGCGTCTTCAGGAGCCATGTATTGCATTCTGGTACCACTTGATAGAGGCGATGGTGTCCCGATGTTTCGATGAGATGGTGGCTATCGTTTTCTGTGGGAGCCGACCTTGATGATCCGACTACGAATGTGTGAGACATCGCGCCTTAGCAATCACTAAACCAACTTTCGAGGGGTTATTGACCATGCTAGAGCACGATCAACCTGACCACGAGGGTCTGTTTCCTGCGAGCAAACGAAGAACAAGAAAGAAACTGAGATTGCAATCTGGATATTGCGAATATAAGAGGAAAGCTTTATTAATGAAGGTGGGGTTCTGTGACGCCTTTGTCTGGTCGTTGAACACAAGCGAAGTACGCTAAGTTGCGGCTATGGCAAACTATTAATCTAAACAAAACCCAAAGTCTAAATGACGCCCTAAGGGCTGTATATATGGAGGAAGAGGGGGAAATTTCGTGGCCCTTGGAGGAGGGGTCTAAAACCAACCCTAACTCTTGTTTCCCCACACATACGGACTCTAAAAATAGCCTATACTTAAGTATTTCGAAATTACATGGGTCTGGCCCAATAATAAGGTGACGCAACACCTAGAATAGCCTCTGGACGAAATTTATGAAGTGGCATATTGTATATTTCATCCAAGGCTTCATGCACTCCTTATAGTGGCTTCAAAGTCCTGAAATCATCACTTGTAACACCGTTCTTGTTCCCCTTGCGCATGCCATCATCTCCATGCTTGGTCTTGCACCGGTGTTCATCTCTCTTATCCATGCCAGGCCCTTCATTTGTAAGCAAAACAAATGTATCCAATTTAGGCAACATCCTATTCTCATGAACATTAGAATCATCACCAAGAAATGAAAGTACCTGATAATTTAATTGGCATGCACGAGCTCTAGTAATTGGTCCAGTATATGTAGCAGCAGGGGCTGTGGGTGTAACAATGGTATTGATGTCCTCATCACGCTCCCTATGCTCTGCACCCCCACCATCTACAACGTAGCAGTCACCAGGACCCTCATCGACGGCGGCGCTGGCCTCAACGTCCTCCCCGTGGAGGCGTTCGGCCTGCTTCATGTGCCTTACGGCCGGATCCTCCCCACCAAGCCTTTGTCTAGGGTCGTTGATGGCTCTACCTACCCTCTAGGGCAGATCCACCTCCCTATCACCTTTGGCACATGCGACAACTACCGCACCGAGCTCATCGACTTCGACATCTCCCGCATTGGCCTCCCGTACAATGCCATTCTCGGGTATCCACCCCTGGCCAAGTTCATGGCGGCGACTAATCCTAGATACAATCTCATGAATATGCCAGGAAGCAGCGGTGTCCTCACCGTGGCGGGGGATACCAAGGATGCGCTCTCGGCCCTCAAGCTCGCCTTCAGGGCCGCGGCGACCGCGCGACCAAGCGGGGAGGGGGCTCAGGAGGGCCCGGGGCTGTGCCAACAAAGAAGAAGCAATTGTTTTCTCAATACCAGGCCAAGATGAAGCAGGTGCCGGTCGACGAAGATGGGGGATCAGGCTCTACCTTCATCATAGGCGCCAGCCTCCCCCCAGACCGGGAAGAGGCGCTGGTCAGCTTCCTCCGTGCGAACAAGGACGTGTTTGCATGGGAAATGAAGGACCTTGCCGGGGTTCCACATGGGGTAATCGGGCACCACCTGATGGTGTGCCCCAACGCACGCCCAGTAAAACAGAAGGCGCGACGGCAAGCCCCAGAGAAGCAGTCGTTCATCGTCCAGGAGACCCACAAGCTGCAAGAGGCCGGCGTCCTTCAGGAAGTATGACATCCAGATTGGTTGGCCAACCCGGTTATCGTCCCCAAGAAGGGCGGGAAGGAGTGCATGTGCGTTGATTTCACCAACCTCAACAAGGCTTGCCCTCCAGACCCTTTCCCTCTACCACGCATCGACCAGATCGTCGACTCCACCGTCGAGTGTGATTTACTGTGCTTCCTGGATGCCTTCTTGGGCTATCACCAAATCAAGATGGCGGTGCAGGATGTTGAGAGGATGGCTTTCCTGACCCCGTGCGGGGTGTACTACTACACCTGCATGTCGTTTGGGATGTGCAATGCCGGGGCAACCTTCTAGCCGCTGATGCACATCACTCTGGGTCAGCAGCTCGGGAGGAACGCCGAGGCATACGTCGATGACATAGTGGTGAAATCTCGAGAGGCGAGAACCCTTATTGAAGATCTGGAGGAGACATTCGCCAGTCTACGAAAAGTGAACCTACGGCTCAACCCGGAAAAATGTGTGTTTGGCATCCCGTCTGGCAAGCTGCTGGGCTTCCTAGTGTCGCGCAGAGGGATTGAGGCCAACCCGAAGAAGATCAAGGCTAGAGAAAGGATGAGTCCACTGCAAACCCTCAAGGAGATGCAAAAGCTGGCAGGCTACGTCATCTCGCTCGGGCGTTTCATCTCCAAGCTAGGTGAGCGCGCCCTCCCTTTCTTCAAGCTGATGAAAAAGAAGGGCCCATTCGAGTGGACTCCCGAGGCTAAAGTGGCCTTCAAATACCTCAAGAGCTACGTCACCAGCCCACCGGTGATGGTAGCACTGCGCCCTCTCGAACCCCTGGTGCTTTACCTGGCCGCCACGCCTCACTCTGCCAGCGCCGCGCTCATGGCGGTCCGGGAAGAGCGTCAGGTTAAGGGCGCGCGGCGCGGTGCCCCGCACCCAACCAAGACGCCGCAGCCTCAGGACGATGCTCCTGAGGCCTCAGCCACCCCTCTAGTCGGCGGGACTCCTAAGGTTGTCGCCCCTGCGGCCACGGTTGCCCCGTCAGACGATGATACGTCTCCAACGTATCTATAATTTTTGATTGCTCCATGCTATATTATCTACTCTTTTGGACTATATTGGGATTTATTTTCCACTTTTATATTATTTTTGGGACTAACCTATTAACCGGAGGCCCAACCCAGAATTGCTGTTTTTTGCCTATTTCAATGTTTGGGAGAAACATAATATCAAATGGAGTCCAAACGGAATAAAATCTTCGGAAACGTGATTTTCTCATTAGATAAGACCCAGGAGACTTGGATCCTCCGTCAAGAAAGCCGCGAGGTGGTCACGAGGGTGGAGGGCCCGCCCCCAGGGCGCGCCCCCTGCCTCGTGGGCCCCTCGAAGCTCCACCGACGTGCTTCTTCCTCCTATATATATATATATATCCACGTACCCCCAAACGATCGGGGACGGAGCCAAAAACCTAATTCCACCGCCGCAACTTTCCGCATATA